>NW_024044681.1:34782742-34944320 GCF_014851395.1 Micropterus salmoides
TGTTAGGAGACGGGACGGTAAGGACCCAAACGCAGCACTCAGAGTGAAGGAGGTTTTATTGAGGGTTCACGGGGGGGCTAAGGAGGAGGTGAGGGAGGAGAGGTGGACGCCAGGGGACGCGGGCACGGAGGACCAAGGAGCGGGCGAGGCACGGGTGAGGCGAGGAGCAGGGAGGAGCCGGGAGGGCGCCGTGGAGGAAGCCCGAGAGGTGAGGACCGGAGGATGAGCCCAGCCGACTGAACGGATGACGAGGGTGAGTGAACCTGGGAGGGAAAACAGACAGAAAGACAGGGTTAGAGGCTGGAGCGACAAAATGCGGGGACGATGAGAAAAAAACAAGGAACATGAGAGCCTGGATGTAGAGGTGGCACCGGGTAAGGAGCAACGACGATCAAGCGAGGATGGAGTGGAGAACCGGGGTTGAAATACAGGCTGGGATGAGGTTGATTACTGGCAGGTGTGGCAGGCTGACGAGGTGGCTGATGAGGTGCAGGTGTAGGTAGTTGGCTGGGCTCAGGAGCCGAGGGAGAGAAGAGGAGAACACAGGGAGGCAGGCAGAGCAAAACAATGGGTGAAATAAAGTGAGGAAAAAAAAGGTAAAACCAGGACACTCACCGTCAGCTGGGCTGTCCCCACAACAGGGCCCCCCCCTCAACGGACGCCCCCAGGCGGCCCACCCGGCTTGTCCGGATGAGCCCTGTAGAAGTCAGTCAGGAGGGACTTGTCCAAGATCTGGCTGGAGGGAACCCAGGAGCGCTCCTCTGGGCCGTAACCGGCCCAGTCCACTAGGTAGCGGTATCCCCCGACCTCTACGCCGCACGTCCAGGAGCCGGCGCACCGTGTAGGCGGGGTGACCATCAATCATCCGTGGAGGGGGAGGCGCTGCCACTGGTACGGAGAGGGAGCTGGTGGCGACAGGCTTGATTCTTGAGACGTGGAAAACGGGGTGGACTTTCAGGTGGGACGGGAGGGCTAGGCGTACTGCAGAGGGGTTAACGATGGCCTCAATGGGGTAGGGGCCGATGAATCGGGGGCCGAGCTTCTTGGAAGGGACCTGCAGGGGAAGGTCCCTGGAGGAGAGCCAGACTCGCTGCCCAGGCCGGTAGGTGGGTGCAGGGGCCCGGTGGCGGTCTGCCAGTTGGCGGTTGCGGGCCGCGGTGCGGAGAAGGGCGGCCCTGGCCTCCCTCCAGATCCGGCGGCAACGCCTGAGGTGGGCCTGCACAGAGGGGACGGCCACCTCCTCCTCCAGGGACGGGAAAAGGGGGGGCTGGTAACCCAAGGCACACATGAAGGGGGACATACCAGTGGCAGCGCTGACCTGGGAGTTGTGAGCGTACTCAATCCAGGGGATGTAGGAACTCCAGGAGGTGGGGCTGCGGTACGCCACACATCTGAGTGCCGCCCCCAGGTCCTGATTGGCCCGCTCGGTCTGTCCGTTGGTTTGGGGGTGATAGTCCGAAGAGAGACTGGCAGTGGAACCAAAGGCACGGCAGAAGGATTTCCAGACCTGGGATGTGAACTGGGGGCCCCGGTCCGAGACGATGTCCAGAGGGATTCCATGGAGGCGGAAGACGTGGTCGACAAGCAGGCGGGCAGTTTCTAGAGAGGAGGGGATTTGGGTAGGGGAATGAAGTGGGCAGACTTAGAAAAACGGTCAACGACAGTGAGAATGGTGGTGTATCCGTTTGAGCTGGGGAGACCAGTGACAAAGTCAAGGGCGATATGGGACCAGGGACGGCCGGGGACCGGGAGGGGGCGAAGCAGACCGGCGGGCGGTTGATGGGAGGGTTTGGCGCGGGCGCACACCTCACAAGCCGCCACAAAGGCTCGACAGTCCCTCTCTATCGAGGGCCACCAGAACCGTTGGCGGAGCAGAAAGAGGGTGCGGGCCATCCCAGGGTGGCAGCTGAACTTGGAGGCGTGCGCCCACTGGAGGACCCGGGAGCGCACACCTGACGGGACGTAGAGGCGGTTTTGGGGGCCGGTGCCAGGCCCGGGATCGGTGGACTGGGCTCGGCGTACGGTGGACTCCACTTCCCAGACCACGGAGGCGACGAGACAGGAGCGCGGTAGAATGGTGTCAGGGGGGTTTAAGGCGGTGTCGGTGGAGTGGAGCCGGGAGAGAGCATCGGGTTTGGTGTTGCGGGATCCGGGCCGGTAGGAGAGGGTGAAATTGAACCGGGTGAAGAACAGGGCCCATCGGGCTTGGCGGGAGTTTAGTCTTTTGGCGGTTTGAATGTAGGCGAGGTTCTTGTGATCCGTCCATACCAGGAATGGGTGTTCCGCCCCCTCCAGCCAGTGCCTCCATTCCTCCAATGCCAATTTGATGGCCAGGAGCTCCCGGTCTCCCACGCAGTAGTTCCTCTCCGTGGCAGTGAGGCGGCGTGAGAAGAAGGCACAGGGGTGGAGCTTGTTGTCCACCGGGGAGCGCTGGGAGAGGGTAGCACCGACACCCACGTCCGAGGCGTCCACCTCGACAACGAACTGGAGGGAGGGGTCGGGGTTAATGAGGACAGGGGCGGAGGTGAACAGGGTTTTGAGTCGGGTGAAGGCTGCTGCGGCCTCTGGAGACCAGGTAAAGGGGACTGAGGAGGAAGTGAGGCGAGTGAGGGGGGCGGCGACGGTGCTGTAATTCCGGATGAAGCGGCGGTAAAAGTTAGCAAACCCTAGGAAACGTTGCAGCTGTTTAACGGAGGTGGGGGTTGGCCAGTCGGCGACTGCCTGGATTTTGGACGGGTCGGCACGGAGCCGCCCTTTTTCAATTATGAACCCGAGGAACTGGATGGTGGGGACGTGAAACTCACACTTCTCGGCCTTGACGAAGAGCCTGTTCTCCAGAAGCCGCTGCAGAACGAGGCGAACGTGTTCTGTGTGCTGGGTCGCGTCGCGGGAGAAGATCAGGATATCGTCGAGGTAGACGAAAACGAAACGGTGGAGGAAATCGCGTAGGACGTCGTTGATCAGGGCTTGGAAAACGGCGGGGGCGTTGGTGAGTCCGAAGGGCATAACGAGGTATTCGTAATGGCCGAGGGGGGTGTTAAAGGCGGTTTTCCACTCGTCCCCCTCCCGGATCCGCACCAGATGGTAGGCGTTCCTTAGATCTAATTTAGTGAAAATGGTGGACCGGGAGAGGGAGTCGAAGGCAGAGTCCATGAGGGGCAGCGGATACTTGTTTTTGACGGTGATGGCGTTGAGCCCCCGGTAATCGATGCAAGGGCGGAGACTGTTATCTTTCTTTGCGACAAAGAAAAAACCGGCGCCCAACGGGGACGAGGAGGGGCGACGATGCCGGCTTCAAGGGAATCCTTAATATACTGCTCCATAGACTCCCTCTCCGGGCGCGACAGGTTGTACAGGTGACTGGAGGGGAGAGGCGCGTCCGGGAGGAGGTCTATGGAGCAGTCGTAGGGGCGGTGGGGGGGTAAGGAAAGGGCCTGGTCCTTACTAAAAACCAGTGCAAGGTCATGGTACTCTTTGGGCACCCCGGAGAGGTCTGAGGGGATGGGCGGCGGGCAGGCGGAGCACGATTACCGGGGGCTCGAGCAGACAAAAGGCAGGACGCGTGACAGTTGGAGCTCCAATTCCTGATCTTCCCCCGCGACCAGTCGACGTTGGGGTTGTGAGCAACAAGCCAGGGGAGACCGAGGACTAGGGGTGCGGACGGGGAGATAAGGTGAAAGGAGAGGGACTCATGGTGGTTTCCAGAGGTGATGAGTAGAAGCGGCGGGGTACGATGGGTGACGGTGGTGAGGGGCTGGCCAGTGAGACCTGTAGCACGGAGGGGAGCGTCAAGGGGGATCTGGGGAACGGAAAGCTGGTGGGCCACCCCGATATCTAGGAAATTTTCATCAGCGCCAGAGTCTATAAGGGCCCCGAGGGAGAGAACTACGTCTCCCCACGTGACTGTGGCGTCGAGAGGGGAGCGGAGATGGGGTGAAGAGTTTCGGCTCGTCAGTAGCCCCAAAACTACTGACGAGCCGAATCTTTTGGCCGCACGGGGCAGGCAGGCAGGAGGTGGCCGTGCTTGCCGCAATATACACTCACCGGCCAGACGGCGCCGTTCACGTTCCTCCGGGGAGAGGCGAGCGCGACCGAACTGTGTGGACTCGGGAGGAGCGTCGGGGGAAGGCAAAGGCGGCGCTGGCAGTGCCGTGGGGCCTGGCGGTGGAGCAGGGTGTGCGCGGGGGACGGCAAAACAGAGGCCCGGGGTGGTGTGAGGCCAGAGCGGGAGGTGGCAGACCCGCGAGCGAGACGGTCCCTGGCCCTTTCCCGCAAACAGTTATCCAGATCGGTGGCCACCTCGACCAGAGAATCAAGGTCCGCCGGCACGCCCTAGTGGCCAGTAGATCCTTAATACGATCGCTGAGGCCATCCAGGAAGACGCACCGGAGGGCCTCGCTGTTCCAGCCCGACTTGGCCGCCAGAATGCGGAAATCGACAGAATACTCCGCCACACTGCGATCGTTCTGGCGGAGGGAGAGAAGCCGCCTAGGCGCCTCCCTACCCCGCACAGGGCGATCGAAAACTCTCCGCATCTCCTCCACGAAGGAGGAGTAGGAGGAGAGGACGTGAGGCTGGCCGTCGCTGACTGCCGCATACCAGGAGAGAGCCCGGTCGCGGAGCAGCCCAGCGATGTAACAAACCTTGGCCTCGTCGGACTGGAAACTTGCTGGCTGGCTCTTAAACACCAGGGCGCACTGTACCAGGAAGCCGTCGCACGTGCCTAAAACACCAGAGAATTTGTCCGGGTGGGAGACTGGTGATTCGCGAGGGAACGGAGCGCCGGCGGGGGGGCGGGCTTAAGTCAGCGGCCAGGGAGTGCGTGAGGAGGGGATCAGGGAGGCGCGCACCGAGGCGCTGCACCTCTTCAGTCAGGAAGCCAAGCGCGCCCGACACGGACTGGAGATGAGCCGCGTGTCGGCCGAGCATGGCTCCCTGAGAGGCCACAGCGCGAAGGACTTCTTGGGGTATAGTGCCGGTGGAAGGGGTGGGGGAGGGGAGCGTGCTGGGTCCATGATGGCTTGATCGTTCTGTTAGGAGACGGGACAGAAAGGACCCAAACGCAGCACTCAGAGCGAAGGAGGTTTTATTGAGGGTTCACGGGGGGGCTAAGGAAGAGGTGAGGGAGGAGAGGTGGACGCCAGGGGACGCGGGCACGGAGGACCAAGGAGCGGGCGAGGCACGGGTGGTGAGGCGAGGAGCAGGGAGGAGCCGGGAGGGTGCCGTGGAGGAAGCCCGAGAGGTGAGGACCGGAGGATGAGCCCAGCCGACTGAACGGATGACGAGGTGAGTGAACCTGGGAGGGAAAACAGACAGAAAGACAGGGTTAGAGACTGGAGCGACAAAATGCAGGGACGATGAGGAAAAACAAGGAACATGAGAGCCTGGACGTAGAGGTGGCACCGGGTAAGGAGCAACGACGATCAAGCGAGGATGGAGTGGAGAACCGGGGTTGAAATACAGGCTGGGATGAGGTTGATTACTGGCAGGTGTGGCAGGCTGACGAGGTGGCTGATGAGGTGCAGGTGTAGGTAGTTGGCTGGGCTCAGGAGCCGAGGGAGAGAAGAGGAGAACACAGGGAGGCAGGCAGAGCAAAACAATGGGTGAAATAAAGTGAGGAAAAAAAAGGTAAAACCAGGACACTCACCGTCAGCTGGGCTGTCCCCACAACATGAGTAGTGACATTTATTTTGTTTTTAACTTTTTCTACTGTTGTCATGTATATTTGTTGTCTATTGTGGAAAGCACTTTGGTCAACTAGTGTTGTTTTTAAATGTGCTATATAAATAAACTTGAACTTGAACTGATTTTCTGTAGCTCACCTCCTTGTTCCATGGCCATGTAATTTAAAAGTGATGGCCGCACTGAGCAGAAAACACACATAGGAGTTAGATGAACCTTGAAAAGCAATTTCTAAGATTATAGCAACACCTTTCATAATTTAAGGAGTCATTACTTCAGGGTTTTTACACGGTACCTTCAATAATATAGTGACTCACTGTAGAATGTGGCTAATTAGAGAAATTCAGTGTGCCCAATCTACAGTAGTCCTCATTGACCCCTCTCAGCATGGAGAGCTCTTCATCATCAGAGGGTGGAATAAATGTTCACTCTACATTTGACTCACAGGTTACCTTTTAAGCATGCTTCCCTTCCTCTGTGTCACTATTCTATGTCTCTTTTACTGGGGTTTTGTGTTCATCAAGTTCAAATTGAGTGGCTTTTTCCTTTGTTTAACCATGTTGGCTAACTCTGGCAATGCTAAGTACCACACAAAGCACTGTAGCTGTTGCAGAAAAAAAGCAAAGCAGTTATGTTTGTGAAACGACCTACCTGACACTTCCTGTGTGGCTTTCACTATGTATGTACTCTTGCACAAGTTATTCTACCTCAAAATCTCTAGAAAATATCTACAAATGCTTGCACTCTCTCTATGACACTCACAATTACTCATAAAACATATGCACTAGAAAGCAGTAATACCAACCTGAGACCACCTGAGGCTGAATAAATTAAGAAGACATATCAAGCACAAGGTGGATAATTGGGATTATTCTGTGTTTATAAAGCTCAGTGTAGATAATCAAACAGGAGTGGAAGCTGATCATATCATAATGCAGGGGTTTCTTATTATGTCCACAAGGCTCAGTTGGCCTTGGAAGCAAAAGCAGGTAAAACACATTTTGAAAATAAGTTTTGATTAAACAAGACCTATTCCCCAGTGAAGTGAGGCTGAACAAATTAAATGAATTACTCAGGATTATAAACCCTGTCTCTTAGGCTACAGAGGTCTGAATGGTTAAACAGGGAATCATAAAAGGGACGGGTGGACCTACAGCAGGTCTGTCTCAGAGGATCATTCCCTCGGGTCACCTTCAATTCTGCTCACGCTTGTGCTCTGGACTCATTGGTCTTATATCCAAACAACCATATCTTTTAGCTCATTATTGCACATTTCTTATAATAATAATTTACTATATAATTGCATTTGAGCTGCTGTCATCAACTCCAGCAGCCAGCCAAAAAAAAGCTTTGATGAAAAAGCCTTGACAATTGCGTGGGTAACAAACATAAAGGAATATAATAGTAAAGTATTTTGCAAGCTAAAGACCAGTACATCCTTCACTCCTGACTCATAGCGCTTGCAAGCTGCTTACCTCAGGTGTCAAAGTCAAGTACAGCTGTCAGCAGGTAAGGATATGGGATGACACAGAAAAGGGGGGCTGACATTGTATTTCAGTCAGTGCTGTCAACTCCTGACACTGATAGTGTCCTGACAGGTGCAGATATATCACGACTCTACTCCACATTGAGCAAGTGCTACCGTATCATTTCAGCTTATTTATTAATTTATACCACATGCTCCAAAAATGATAAGATGGTTGTTTGAAGAAAAAAAAAGGACTGACATCACATCAGTGAGGGCAAATGCTGAGACAAGATGCACATACAGACAAAAGTAACTCTGTAATACAACCACTTTGTTGTAGGTATGCTGCTACTGCTTTTTTTATATTATATCATATTTATATGTGTATAGTTTATGCTATATCAATCTTGCTTTAGTAGTTTGTTTTTTTCCTATTGAGACATCTGTACAAAATGCAGTTTAAGCAAAAACGCACTTAAAGAGCTCAGACTTTGGCCAACACTGAGCATTTCTCTGACTTGCTGTTGCAGTCAAACCCTTCATTCCCATCACTTATCTTTTAACTTGAGCTGATCCATGTGGACTCAGCAAACATATTTTCATATTTAGAATCAAGTGTACGACTATTAGTTTCATGATTATGGCTAGAAAATGGTAATTCTCTAAATGGCGGAAATCCCACGTCCAGATGACTACCAAAATCCAATCAAATCAGTCCAATCTGTCCACCAGATTTCTTTGGAAAACCAACCGATGAATGAAAACATAACCTTCTTGGCAGCAGTCATACAACATATTTGATATTATACATGTTAGTAATTCATATTTCATCCACACACACACAAACTCTGCTCAGTCCCTTGTGTTAGTCTGTAGTAATTGCAATCAAATTGTAAAAGTCTCTACTTACCAACACCTCCTTAACTACCTTTAGTGTGTATGGAATCATGCAGGTACTGCATGTGTAGTCTCCTAAGGCTAAGTACAAAGGTTGGTGTTGAAACATCATAAAACACAATGAAATGCCTTCAGAGGAAAGCTGGTCAAAACATTACAAATAATCATTGGTGAAGGTTGCTGGAATTTGAGGCAGATTTGTAGTGCAAGGACAGGTGCTGTGTAATAACTTGAATAAGAGTCTATTATATCACACATACAGAACAAGACTGTACAAGCCTTCAAAATCTCTCTAAGAGACACACCAAAACACACCTCAGAAAAACGTCAGGAGATATTTTACACGTCAGTGCTAATGCTAAATCAGGTACATGGTTATGCAGCTCTTCACCAGCTGGAGAATGTGTCAGATCCGTTCAGTTTCATGACAGAGGATTTTCAAAGGCTCAAACTCATTTGCATGAGCGGAACAGTTGGAAACATTTTGACCCCTGCCTTGTAGCTGCAAATTGAGTTAGTGAGTCTACAGTTCTTTTTTGTTTTTTCTTTTTTTACTATTTGTGCTGTTCTTGTATTTCCCTTTCACTGTAGAGGGACATACTGTAAGAGGGACATTGGCAGACTTCTGATCAGCCAGTAGAAAGAAAAAAGTGGTGAGATCATGTTAAAACAGTTGGTCGTAATTTAGTTTGTCACATGACAAAACAGGCAACTTAGCCAAAGTCAAAAACTTTATTTATTTGACATTTCAAACTAGGGCTGGACGATATGGCCAAAAATGTTATCACAATAAAAAGTTTCATATCTTTCAATATCGATAATTTTAATTAAAAGTATAAAATCTTTATTTCTTTTGAGTTTAAAGGCTGATTTTGCTACTGAGGGAAAGTTGAAGAAACCTGATGGTTAAATGTGGTTTAAACTCATCTTTATGGTCAACACTTCAGGCCAAACAGTGGATCACTTCACAAATCTGAGGTAGAACATTCAAAACAATTATGATAAAATCTTTTTCAACACATATGCATGAGTAAAATTAAGTAAAAACTTTTTTTTCAGTCCTTTTTCCTCAACAAAATAACCATCTTAATAAAAAAATTAAGTCCTAATTCATGTATGATTCAAGTGAATAAAATCAAACATTTATTGAATATTTATTGAACATTTGTTATATTGTTAATGAAAAAAATTATATTGCGATAATTATTGTTATTGTTTTATTGTCCAGCCCTATTTCAAACATGCAAGGTCTTTGTCATAAGGTCCTTTGTCCGAACAGCAGCAATAAACAGCTGACATAGGAAGACAACTGAGAGAGAAATGAAAATGAGAAAAAAATCAGGCAACATAAATAAACACAGCACCGTCATGAGAACTGAAATAATAACAATTTATTTAAATAAGTAACTGAATGAAAAACATCAAGAATAATTCTACCAGGGAGAAACTTTGTGTGTGTGTGTCTATATGTGAGACTGTATGTGTCTGAGTGCGTGTCGGTGAGTGTGTCTGTATGTGTGTGTATATGTTTGTGTACATAAGCCTGTTACAGAATGTAGTTCATAGTGAGAGTGGGATACCACAACCGCGCCACACCGAGTCCAGCGACAGGCAGGCAAGATCCCCACTAACCAATAGGGGTGGGAAAGAAGTCAATTCCCAGACGAATCGCAACGCGAACACAGAAGACCCTGACCCGACCAGCAAATGCCAAAGACACCGGCCATCCAAATGCCACTTGACAACACAATGCCATCGGAGAGCAAAAGGCAGAAGAGCAGCACCCCACCGCCGCGGAACGGGCAACCAAACCACCAAAATGCCACGCAATCATCAACATCAGCGCGCAAGTGACGACCCCAACCTGCATACCGCACGAGCACTGTGACACCCACCGCCCGGCAGCCCCCAGCGTGGCCGAGCAAATGAGAGAATGTAAGCGAAAGCCAGCAGAGGCCACGGTGCACCCACCGATAAAAGTCTGCCGCCCCCACGAGCGCCCCCCCACAGGGGAGTAGGTCCGGAGCGGCAAGGACCCCACCCATGGACAGAACGGCCCAACGGCCCCTAGGGCCCCACCCACACCCAGGAAGCAAAGCCACCCAGGCCAGGCCAGAAGCCCACCATCACCCCGCGCCCCTCCCTCCACAGCAGCGAAGCATCCCACACACACACCCACACCGCCCCCAAAGAAAAGAGACAGCAGTCACCCCGCGATAGCAGCAACAGCCCCTCAGCCCCAGGATGTCACCAGATGCACCCAGCCCCTCATAAAATGTAGAAAGCGTTTCTTAATCTGCTCTGTCCACAGTCTCTCATCCTCTATGTTATAAACACCCCACACTAACGCTAGCTTGGAAATTAGCTAAATGTACAAACGAGCTAAATTGAAAGCTGTCTGTAGTCTAACTGTTCAGCTTAGTTTGCCATGTAGTTTTTAAATTTGGTACATTGTTACCTGTAGTGAATCACAGCAGAGAGAGAGGGAAGAAGGACAGGAGGAAGGACTGATGCCATATGCAATGCGCTGTCTTTTTCTGAAACAGTGAAAAACACCTGAACCTTGGCGACATGTTTTTTTGGCTCTAGCTGCCTGCACTGTGTCTGCATGGCCCTGTCCACACGCAGCAACATGACACCCAGAGTGCGAAAACAGCAGCGGCGCATCTAGCATGTTTGATTCTTATCAGCTAAATTCTTTGCCAAAATTAATTTCCCGATATAATTCCGATGAATGAATGAAAAATGCCGGTCAGTACTTTACCGGATCGATAATTATCGTGCATCCCTATCAGATACGGCCTGAAAGGTAGAGCTGGGGTGGCGGCAGGCTACAGCAGCTTAAATAAGGAGCCTTATATAGAAATTGGCAATGAATGCTAAGAGAGGAATGATGTGCTGGGATTGAGAGCTGAGCTGACTTTGTTGCCTGCCTTAATTAACACTATGCTTTCTGCAGAAAAATGGTCCACTCTCCCCTCTGGCAGGAGGCTGCGGTCCATCAGGACCAAAACCTCTCGCCACAAAAACAGCTTCTTCGCGTCTGCAGCTAGCCTCATTAACAAGGCCCAGGTCCCCCACTGACACTCCCCACTTGCAAATGACACAAATGTCTCTGCACATGTAAATACTGTTTCATTTTGGGTCGTGCACAGACCTGGCACGTAGCACATATTTGTTATTGATTGTTGATCATTGTTTTTGTTTATTTTTATGTTGTCAGTTTATATATTTATATTTACACAATATTCTCTTCCATTATTTCTGCATGGCACAGACCCAGAACAGTGCACATGTATATATCTGCAACGTTGTTCTTCTATTCCATATTTATATATTTCTACATTTATTTATGTCGACTGTATGTTTCTCTACGTGTAGCACTTTATCACCAAAGCAAATTCCTCGTATGTGTAAAACACTAATTGGCAATAAAGCTCCTTCTGATTCTTCTGATTCTGATTTTAACAGCCACTCACCTTTGGCTGCGGTCTCAGGCATGTTTGTCACTGTTGCAAGTTTATCACCACAAGCTTGGCTTTCAGTTGGTTTCATCATCTGGGATCATTTAACAATTTTCTGTGCATTTTTATTTGCTATTTACATCACTCGTCACTGATCGGTCAGGCACGGCAGCGATCAGCTGATTTTACTCGCGGAGCCTCCGGCTGCGGCTGCTTCAGGTGTAGTTGGTTTGATCAGCTAGACGTACAGCTTCTCTATTCTTCTGTTTGTATCTTTAGTGTAGTTAAGTGACTGTCACGATTTGTGTAGTGAGGCAGGGTAGGGCAGGTTGGAGGACCCAAACGCAGGACGCAAAGCAGAGGAGGTACAGTTCAAAAGTGATTTATTCCAACAAACAAAAGGCGAGCACACTCACTGGCAGAGTGGCTGATTAACAGAGTCCAAAAAACAAGGTAATCCAAACAGAAATCCAAAATCCACGGAAACAGGGTGACAAGACGAGCAAGGCAGGCTAAACAGGACAATACACTGCAACATGGGACAGAGCGTAAACACGCTACAATGACCGGATGAAGACTGAAGAGAAAGACCAAACATATATACACACCAGGGGCTAACGAGCAGGGCGGGGAAACAGAGTTCAGGACCACCGGCTGGTGCCGGTCGGATCACCGACGGAGCACGAGGAACAGGAGTCGGCTGGGCCACCAACAGAGCTGGTGTTGGTCGGACCACCGATGGGGCACGAGGAGCAGGGATCAGCAGGAGATCAGGCAGGAGGCTAGCAGCGCTAGCTGGGCGGGAATCAGGCAGGGCAGGCATTGGGCTAGCTGGCCGACACCTATCTGGTTGGCTTACTGGTTGGGGACTAGCAGTCCTTGGGCTCTCTGGCTCTAACGCCAAGTCCATCAAAAAAGAGACCAGAGAGCTTGATGTCCAGGAGTCCCCAACCAGCCTGGATGCTGGAGCCAACACAGGAGGGGGATGATCAGGCGGGTTGCTAGCAGCGCTAGCAGGCCGTGGATCAGGCAGATGGGTAGCCATGCTAGCCAAACAGGTTACAGGCAGGACAGGCGGAGGGCTAGCAGCGCTAGCTGGGCAGGACAGGAGGATGCTTCTCAGTAGGCAGCTAGACCAAAATAACAAAACACGGCATGGCTGACAGGCAGAGTGTGACAGTTACTTGTTTAAACAGACTCCTTTCTTGTTTTATACTTGTGATTGTCGTCTTTTCGGAGGTTTGCGACTCACCAGAGTCACCAATAAAGGAAAAAGCACGGAGATCTTTTTATTCAGTTTATTGATCGAAAGTTAACAAATCATTTTCCGTTGTTTACTTTCAACACGCGTATCAAAAAAATACCTTAAATTCGTTTCCCACAACTTATTTGGTCACTGAACTATTTCACTCCTCATTCAAATATAAATTAACTCCCAAGCTGTAGTTTTTCCCCTTATAGGCCAATACTACCAATGAGGATGATAATTAGGACGAGGAGTGATTTGATACAATTTCCCAATACTTTTTATGCAGCAGTTATTTGAAACAAGGAGAATAAAATAGATAACCTTGCTTGTCCATTACAACAATAAAAAAAAACAATCAACTACTATGGCTTCAACAGGTGACATTTTATGCAAGGTATCGATTGAAGTACAATTGGTATCGGTATTACTTTCAAGTTTGATCTATACTCCTGCGTAAGGTCTACGTGCGGCCGTAGGCTACGCACGTGAATGGGGGTAAAATTGTAAACGTGTGGCTGGCGTAGCCTTTTCAAATGTTAACGACCGAATGGATCACATTCTGATAGTAAAACAAGTCATTTCACTCAGGTTGTGACGGTCAAATATACTGATCCACTGTGTTACAGCCGCTGTTTTGGCCGCTAGTAAAAGTTACTTCAAAGCACAGAGCACTTCCTGTCGGCTCGGAGGCATTGCAAGGCTACCCAGCCGACCAGTCAAAGTGCTTACGGTCTACTCACCTCGACGTGTAGTTACATTTTTGAGGAGGCTCAGGTCAGGCTACGGCGTAGGTGACGGTGTATGGTAGGGGGCTACACAGAGGCTACGCTGTCGATTTGACGCAGAAGTATAAATTGCACTTAAGGGTTCTGGTTCTGATACTGGTATCGTACTGGTAAATTTTAAACGATACCCAGCCCTAGTGGCGATGCAACTGGGGTTTTAACTTTAAATCCCTTTTATAACTCTTTTGTTTTTTTCATACATAATCACTTTTGTTGCCAGTGGTTTAGACAATAATGGCTGTGTGATGTGTTATTTTGAGGGGACAGCAAATGTACACTGTTGTACAAGCTGTACACTCACTACTTTACATTATAGCAAAGTGTCATTTCATAAACAAATATTTACAAAAATGTGAGGGGTGTACTCACTTTTGTGAGATACTGTATGTTTTACTGAGTTTAATGATTTATTCACATAAAAAAAACAACCAAAAAAAGCTTTCCACCCTTGATAACCTCATGCGTTACATGGTCAAAATGCTGGATAAAGTCATTTTCACACACAAGAGTGTGCAAACCGTCTTTGTCTTCATTATCACATCCTATCCTTTGATCTTGTATGGCTCTTATCAATGTATCAATATGGAATTCAGTGAGACTTAAAAAATTCGCTGCTTTTTAATAATTTGTTTCAAAAACCCTGAAGCCCACATCTTAAGACGAAGTGTTTCCAATAAATATCTGTTCTCATTACTGCAAGAGTTGTTGTTTCCCAATTTGCTGAATTCTTCTGGCAATGCCTACCAATCATCCATCTTCAGTGTTTCCGATGCACAATGGCAAACCCCATTGGCATATTTGCACATAACAGACACCCAAATGGTGTCAGGTAGATTCAGCTTCAGTGGTTTTGTTGTTGCATTGTATTCCTTGTGACTGAAAATGACTACAAGAATAGGACTGTCTGGGGGGGTTTTGCACTAAAAGATAAGCATTTACCAGTTTGGATTTTCATGTCCTGTTGTGCATTTATTTTCATCTACCACTCAGTGGCTTGCATGAAAAGCTCTCAGACCAGTTTTTTTTTTCCTTTTGCAAGAGCAGGTGATTTGGTGTGGATTTTAATGGCACACCAGGTCCCGTAGTTGTCGTTTGGATGAAATGGGCTGAAGAAATCAGTTTGGTTCCTGTACTGACTGGAGTTGGGGGGCAGATGTGGTGCTACTTGCATGTCACCTCTGTACAGTAAATATTGTGACTGCCTGATGATGCTGAGTGAAATTTCCATGTTGACTGATGAATGAGTTTAAGAAAGAGAGAACTGGAAGTAGGGAGAGAAGAGAAGGCTGATATAAATGTGTTAGCCCATCTGCATCTATTTCATCTATCAACAGTCCTGATGCATCACAAGCCATAGAGGTAGGTGTGTGTGTGTGTGTGTTTGTATACATGTGTTCATGTAGGCGTGTTTATGTGTATATTATAAGGTGGTAGACTGACAGCTGCCCTGAAGTACATATGCATGTGCTCTGATTGATGTCCTTGTGTTCAAAGCATATATGAGATGTACTCCCACAGACATGCTGCATGTTGAGCATGTGGAAGATTTTCAGGAGCACTTTGTAATGTACAGTATAATTTAAAAGGTGAAGGTAATGATATTGTCTTTGGATTTTATTTTAAAGAGCCAATGTGACTCCGTTTTCTCCTTTTTCAACCATGACTGACTTCAAACAGCTGACTTTTAAAGCAGAATATATCAGCTGCATAAAAGGTTTCACTATATCTATGTGCTCAAGGTGAACCTGCATTTTGCCATTCCAAAATAACTGAGACTGACTTTTATTGATTATATGACATTATTCAAGGGATTTAGTTTGTTCCTGCCAACAGAAAAGCAGAAGCCCTGCATGAGTAGAATCACTGGTGTTTCTGGTGTAGATGTTCATTGTGTGGCATGTCTTCCATATTAGGCAGCGGCTAGGTTTGTAGAATTAAGCATATACTTGGATACGTTGGCGTTATAGGTGATGCTTATTGCCTCTGACATATGTTCCTTAGCACATTCTCTTCTGTTCATAACATGCCCTTGGCCTCTAGTCAATCCAGCTATTTATCAAGTGAGTCTGAATAGCAAAAGACTGGCTCTGTTGAAAAACTCAGAGTGACACCATGTGGCACTTTCTGAAATACAGCTTCTGTTTCTGTAGATACACATCCACATGTGGGTCATCCTTTGCTGCTTTTGACTTTAAGTATTAGTAGCATGTTTCTGCTGATACCTGTTCAGAAAAAGAAAAAGAAATAGATTTATGTTAACCTGTTGCTCAGAAGGTGCCTGTTATGTTATGATTGTGGCTCTGATGGTAACTTGTTTTAACAAGCTAGAAAATGTTATGCCCTGGCAGTGATAAACAGCTTTGGTTTTATATTTAAGTTGAGATTTACAAGAAATATTGCTACTGTGTATAGGGAATACTACTGGTAAAAACACCTTACGTTTCTAAGTTTGCAAACCACGTGATTGCACTTTTGCATATATAGCAGTACATTTAAATGAAATGTGCGCAGTACATTAAGAATTCATTATTGAATTTTGCACATAACAATGCAATAAATCACGATAAATCACTGAATCATTCTGTTAATCTGTCAGGTATTTTGTGGCTCAGAACCCAAATCCAGACACAAAGACAGCTTAGGAGAATTTTTACACAGTTTATTGAAACCCAAGATATGGTGAAACAGGCTTGATGCTAGGGGAATGGTTCCTCTGGTGTGGCATGGAATGGCAGGTAAGGGTGAGGTCAGGTGATGCTGGTGAGGCGGAGCTGACGGAGACGTAAGTCCACGCAGGTGAGTTTCCAGCAAGGCATCCTCCGTAGGCAGAGTGGCACGGAAGCTGAGCAGGGTCTCCAGAAACACTAAAGCAGAGCACAGGAAAACAGAATCAGTAACAGGCACAAAGGTGTCAGGAAGTAGGTTAAAGCTGGTCGTACTGTCACCTACAAACATGACTCAATAATCCAGCAGGGAAGTGAGGAGATGGCAGAGTATAAAAGCCAGTCCTGATGATCACAGGAGACAGGTGTGTGAACAGCAGATTGCCTGCAGCTGGGGAGAACCGCCCAGTGGTGCATCCCACAACTCTGCCCTGAGGGAGAGGGAGGAATGGATGAGCGAGAGGAAGGGAGAAAGAGAGACAGAGGCCACACACAGACAGACAAAACCAAAACCCACCAAGCACCTCTCACATGCTCAGAAAAAGGGGCAAAATAAACTCAAACACAACCACACAACACACCACCTGTCACCTCCCCGCTTGTGTCACAATTACATTTTTTTTAATCATTGCCCAGCACTATTTACTGTATATGAAGAGAATGCACTCTTGAGTAATGAGGTTATGACGAAGTGTAAGTGGATTTTAAATTTCCAGAATGATGTACCTATGGAGACTGAGTTAGCAACACTTTCCACCAACAGAAAGTTCCACTTGTCATAGACAGATTCCTTATTTACTGACAAATATTAAATTGACTAGTTATACATTAGGTGAGCATTAAAGAAATAGTTCAGCATTTTGGGAAATACGGCAGTTCACCATGTTGGAAGAGCACCTGCGCTCTCTGTAGATGTAAATGGCTCATTCTAAGCTAACGAAAACACAATTCTTATTTTTAGGGAATTATACACTAATGAACATACTTATACTTATTTCTGCCACTTCTGCCAATAGATCCCCCTAAATCTAAAGACCTTTTAAGAGCAAGATTAATAGATACACACATATGAGAATGGCATTGCTCTCCTGATCCTGATGTATGATTTGACCATCAGTTGTAGTACCAAATACTACCACTGGTAGTGGTCAAATAGTTCGCAAGATACTTAACCCTAAATTGCCCCCAATGTGTGAATCCATGTGAAAGTTAGTTTCTGTTCTGTGCAGTTGGGCTCAATATATGAATGTGTGTGAGTGGGTGAATGTGACATAGTGTAAAAAAGTGCTTTGAGTTGTCGGAAGACTAGAAAGGTGCTAAACATGTACAGACCATTTACCATTTGGTGTGCTCCCTGGGATCCTTACTAGCAAACTGACAGTAAAGTTAATAGGTTGAACATATGTATCATCCACTTTGGACCAGCAGAAACCCAATACAATCATCATATCAGTACAAATGACACAGACCCCCACAAGCAAATGAGCTACATATAATTACCCAAGGTATGATTCTTCTGTGACATAATCCAGAAAGGTAAAATGGTGATTAAGGTACAAAATAAATCTTACAATAGTATGAAGCCAAAAAAAATAAATCAAGAAATTTAAGATATGAAAAAGTAAAGACAGGCTGATGAATATCAAAAATTGGTTCTGAGAGGGCCTCTGCTCTATTTGGTGCATGGTGTTCATTTATGCTAAATTAGATTAGATTAAAGCTATGTTGAAGAGGCATTCAGACAGATTTATACAAATTATTAATAACTGTTCATATCAAAGAACCTAAATGTTTAATGAAGAAATACAAAAAATAAGACAAATATTCTAGACTTTAAATTACTTTAAAAGTAACATTCATAACTATCATGCTTTCTTCAAATATGAAACTTACATCCTTCATTGCTGAGTGACATGCTTAATTAGAAAGAAGATACAAAGAATTTACATGTGCATGTTAAACTATTGATTTCATACTACACAAAATCTCTCATTTGCTCTCTCAGCTATTCTAGTCAACTTGGCAAGTTGGCACGAAGTTCTCCTCTTGTAAAACGATTTCTTGGGTTCAGTCAATTTGCAATTCATCAACTCAAACTTGGCCATCAAATCAGTTTGGATGTCAGTTGCTTGCTGCTACATAAAGTACCAACACATGGTTCTCGCAATGCATTGCAGTCTGGTGTTGTTGTCAAGAACTATTGGCAAGACTAGTTTTTTCTCTGTTGCTCAGTCTGCTCTGTCCTCCATGTCAGTCTCATCTCTGTCTGTGCCTCTGAAGGAGACTGACAGAGCCTCCTTGCCCACACATACTGACACACACACACACACACACAACATGACAGCAACAAGGATAAGAGAGCAATTTCTTCCAACAAATCCAACAACTCCCTCCAGATATCTATCAACCAAGCAAGAATTTTGCTTAATTATAATCATATTTACTATTATTTCCAGTCCAACCTTTGACAGGAAGTTATTAGTGTCCACTTTTGATATGGAGTCTGTGTTTGTCTATCTCCCCCTCTGATGATTAAAGTGTCTGACCTGCGTGCAGATTTCGAAAGACCTTTGTGCCTGCAGGGTATGTTGACATACTGGATATACTAATGTTGTTGTCTGCAGAAGTCTGAAATCCCAGCCTGCCTCCTGCCAAATGATGCCACTTAGCTCAGCTCTCTTCATCCTCATGCAGTCCGGCTGTCCTCGACCCTGCTGTTTCTTTTGTAAGCTAATTTTAATAGAAGTTGAAACACACATCAGGAGCAATAGAACATGATAGCGATGTTTGAACTTCTGAACTCTGTTTACCATCATCACACATGGTCAGACATGATTGAGATTTTTATGGCAGTGTAATATCACTTGCTGGGTCATCAGCATGTTTTCCAGCACCCTCCAAGGATGTGGCCCACATTTGGAATTTGATCGCTGCCTTGAGAACGCAAAATCTGGGCGAAAGAAATTTGCTTCAACTACCACACATTAGACAGGTCATCCAGGATGGCCTTGTGAAACAACAGGGTAAGTCCAGTGACTTTAAATAACAGGTCAGTAGGATTTTCCTCTTTTTGCATTTTAACTTCTTAGTCTTGAAAAAATGCCAACTACTTTTCCAAGCAGTTTATGAATTATGGCCCCTGGAGACATTAATTCTTGTCTGAGGAAAGGATTGCTATAGATTTTTCAAATGATCTATTACCCAATGTAATGGGTTATTGTTTTAGAGCTCATTCTCATAAGCTTGGGCATTAATCTCAATCGATAGAGTGTATGCATGATTTACAGATTTATTTATTTTTACAAGAGAATATGCTAATATTTCTTTGCCAATTCCTCCACCCGGGCGGAGACAGATCCATTCCAAATGTGAATACTGTAGAAGGTAGCATCACTTGGCATTGTCATTTCCAGGCTGTTCCTGTTGTCAGATATTTTAATATGCATCCAAGATGACTGCCTACTTAAACATTAGAGAAACAAAGAGATTGCTGTCCCCATCCCCCTCAGTGAAAATATCTATGAGAGACAGTGCTGGGCTGTACAGTTTTAGTGGCATATCACGTAAGGTAAACACAATGTAAGCCAGGATGATTGCACATATTAATTCGCTAGAAAGCTAATTGACTGTGTTTGCCTTTGTGTGGTCTTTTCTAAATCCACAGCGGCTAATAGGGAAATGACAGAGGCTTTTATGAAGTTGATATCACGGAGGACTTGTGTATATGAATGCGTTGAATTGAAAGGCTTATCCTCTCTCATAGTACAACACTGTACACCAGAAAACCTCAAATTAATTGCTTTGATTATAAGTTCATCATCATCATCAGTCTGATTCCACTAGTTTTACAGGGAGGTGTGAGTGAAATTTAAATAAATTAAAACTAGATTTTAAATAAGCCTTACCTTCTCATCAAAAGTGATATCCAGTGTTGGGCAATAATGTGTTACTCAGTAAATCGTTATTGTAATAATATTACTTTTCCCAGTAACTAGTAGTGTGATGGATTACTATATCCAAAAGAGTAATGTTATTAGTTACTAATCCAAGTGACGCTGCGTTACTGCGTTACTAAACGCACCATCCTTGCCGTGAACGTGCGACTGTGCGGCAGGTCAGCAGCAGATCATTAGTTGTGGTTGTTAAGTCAGCTGCCAAAGGAAGAATGGAGAATGAGGGAGATAGGTGTTCTTTTCACAACTGTTAAGTATTGCCATTATTGTGTCATAGTCAAAGATGCAAGTAATATTGTCATCCATTTTAAACTTTGTGTGATCAGCAAAAAGCTTTCAACCGTGAGCAGTTCTACATCTGATTGATTGAAACATCAGCTACAGCAGTGCAGCAATGTGAAACTCCAGCTGCTACTGTGTTAAGCAACGTTGTGTAGCAGACCTAAATTTTATTTATGCAATTTAATAAATTTATGAGAATTGATACCCAATTATGAATTTTTAAGATTCATAAAATCAAAATTTATTCCTCGTTTCAGGGCACCACCGGAGTTGTTATAATCCTAGAGTCTCCGGACCTCTAGGTAGTTTTGAATAATTATACAATTATTACTAGTGATCAGTTAGTTAATAATCGCTCAATTATCTTAAATCAGTCAGTCAGTCTCATATCTAAAGGGTCAATTCTCTTGGCAGGAACTATAAATAGGCAACACACACAGCTCTTGATTATATTACAGTGAATTTATTCTGTAACTAAGGTGATAAAAGATGGTTGGATACAGGGAACATAAACATTTGCTGAACAATGTGCCTGGAGGTTCGATTGTGGGAAGCATTTGACTCATACGGCATAGAAGAGCTAATGCTATAATTTAGGAGTTAAAATGGACATCTGATCACAGAACGTGTGTTAAGTCTTACTGCTTGTCGACAGCCTGCTTTTGGCCTGTTGCACGGGTCCCACGCTAGCTGCCGATCCTGGCTTTTTGCTAGGGATTCTCCAGGGTTCTCCGTATCTGATTGAAAACGCCTCCTCCGTCTGGCAATTCGGCTGTTTTCAGGTTTCCTTCGTTGTAGCTGGCGAGACCACGTGGCTTGGTCTGACCTCGGTGAAGTTGGCTCGACGAAAAAGGCTTAAAATGGAACTTGGTCGTTCCTGAATTAGTCCAGTGTAACTTAACGGACTGATACTTTAACAAACAAAAGAAATTAAGAAAATAAACAAACTGAAGGCGCCACACGCGTGCCGAAGCATCCAGTGAGCCGAGCAGAGTGGAAGAGAGCCAACAGCGCCCCAGGGGGCGTCTCAGGTTTCCCAAGGGACTGCCTTTCTAAACTTAATGTCTAAAAAGAAATCTATTTGCACGTCTTATAATCAAATATTTTCCACAATCGAACCTCAATGGTTGAACGGTTGTACTGTTCTAAGCATTTGGTAACAGGAAACAATTGTCACATTATTGGTCAGGATATTTATACATTTAACGGCATTTCCAACAGGGCATGTAATACTTATTTCGTCCACTTGGGGGAGCTCAGGTTACATGAGGAAAGCTTGGATTACATTAGATGAAGGAGTGTCTTGCTGAAAATAAAAACACTGCACAAGTAACTTCTTTTCAGCACTAATATCAACAACAGATAGCAACAACAGTTTACATAACTGCTCAAATAGAGGCAAACGTAATCAAGTAACTAAAGATTTAATTAAACTTAATTAAATGCTTTGAGTCTGGAGACTGCAGTCCTTAGCCATTCAAAGTTTGGCTGTCCTGGATTGTGTCACACCTAGGTGAGACAAGGAGTATCCCTTTGATGTGGTAATAAAACAAAGAATAAGGTCAGTTGCCACGGAAACATGTGTGGGGGGACAGTTTTGATAGGCTGTTCAGGGAGATGCCAATGGCTGGTTTGTGTCCCTTTGTCAGTTTAACAGTCAGGCCCCGCGTTATCAGCTTCGGAATGAAAAAGGTGCCAGTTTTATGGTCGGGCTAGCACTTAGAGAAAGCAACTTTGACCTCCCCTTCTTCTCTGGGGAGGAGAAAGGAATTTAGAGTAGCTCCAAATTTATTCAATATAAAATGCACAAATCCACACCGTTGTTCACTACAGTTGTATGTTTTATAAAAATACTGAATACTGCAAATACATGTGCAGAAAAACAGTAGTTCAAAAGTCGGGATTTACTTGCTTTTTTTTTTTTTTTTTTTGTGCAGCAAAACCTCAAGAGTAAACGACATTCACATCCGTTAAACGAGCATAACATGTTAAGGGGTTATTTGATCCGCTCTGTCCATGTCTCTCATCCTCTTTGTTATTAACAGTACACCGTGCTAATGCTGACTTGGCAAAGCTAGATGTACATCTAGCTAAATGAAAGCTGTCTGGAGTCTAACTGTTAGACCTTAGATTGCCATGTAGCTTCAATCTGCACATTGTTACGCAGAGACAGAGGGAAGGAGGACAGGAGCTGTCTGCCTGAACTGCGTCTGTGAGTCTCTATCCGCGCACAGCGACATGACGCCCAGAGCACGGCAATGCGGCTGCGGATGTTAGCATGTTTGATTCTATTCGGCCAAATTCAAATTCATTCCCCGATATGCTTCCGGTAATGAGATATGCCCCAATTTGCTAATGAATCCAAAGAGAGGATTCAACTGAGCTGTCAGCTGATGTTCTGCTGAAGATGGCTGCTTTCAGCTGATATGCTGGAATGAGTTGAGCTTGACTTCGTTGCCTGCCTAAACTAACGCTATGCTTGATTTTAGTCAGAACAACTTTTACCAAAGACTGATATTTCGGCATTGTACTTATATTAGGTGGCTGTTGCTCAGGAGATAGAGTGGGTTGCCCGTTAATCGGAAGGCCAGCAGTTCAATCCCCGGCTCCTCCAGGCTGCATGTCGAAGTGTCCTTGGGCAAATTGCCCCTGGTGGCTGTTCCGCCTGTGTATGAATGTATGTGAATGTTAGTTTCTGTTTGAGCACTTAGGCTCAGTGTATGAATGCAGAAGTAGTGTAAAAGCGCTTTCAGTGGTCGAAAAGACTAGAAAGGCGCTATACAAATACGGAGCATTTAGATTTCTGGTTCTGTTCTGGGATCTCCCTGCCCTTCCATGTGTCTACGTGGAAAAGCCATAAGGTAGGGAGAGCACCTCCCTGCCCATCCATGTGTATACATGGAAAGCCCGAGGCAGAGAGCAGCAGTAGGGACCCCCAAACGCCCACGACAAACCTACCCGGCCCTTCATGCGGAAGTGCCAGCAGGAGGACCCAACTGAATACAAATTAAGCCAGTTACTCTAAATGACCTGAGTGAAGCCATTCGAATTATACATGCTAGTTTGAGTTGGCATAGCTAAATATTACGAAAATCCTGCAGTTATGATCCATATACTGGGCGCTCATGCCCTTGAGCATAGCGGATGGCTTGTTTCTCGGGCCAAAGGTAGCGTTCACAGACAGCACAGACTTGAGTGCTGTAAGGAAGCTATGGCTACTACAGTGTTTGGCTCATAGCAGAGAGAACGGTGAAGCGCTATGTTGGAGATCGCAGAATTGCAGAGGAGGCAAGGTGAGAGGCAACCTGAGCTTGAGTAATGGGTTCCCCTCAGAGACACTGTTTTGCTGGTGGTACTGCTGTGATTCGGAACTCTACCCTTCGACATGGCTACCTGGAAGGTCATATAGCAGGGAGAGCGCCTCTATTTGCAGAGGCAGAGAGCAGACCGTCTAAAACAACCACACCCGTCAAGACTACAAAACTACATGGAAAGGCCAGCAGGAGATGCTTTCAAGCACTCAAAGATAGTCAATTGACTTTAGGTGCACTGACTTGATGGTGAACTTCCATATTACAGAGTACAGTCTAGACTTTCTTTATGAAAAGCGCTATGAAAACTGATGTTGCGAATAGCACTATATAAATAAAATTTTAATTGACTTACAAAAGACATGGTGGTTAAAATTTGTGTTTGACTTTCGCAGGTGCTGCAAAACGCCACCAAGTCACGTGACGTGAAAACCTTGCAGGAGCAAGGCGGCTGCTATCGCAGAGTCCAGCAACTGCAGTTGCTTTTCTCCGGCTGCCCAAGTAGGACCACTTTGATCTTGTGGCCTTTGTCTTGAAAATGCCACAAGATTAGTCTTGTACCAGCTCACAGTAAGCTCACGCAGGTAGATTGTGTCAGACTTGAGGATGGTATTGTAATACCCTGCCATGTCAAGTCGACAAAAGTCAACCTTTAAATATTACATTTGTTTATTTGTATTTACCCCAATAGATGCAATGCAGAGTATAAACGCATCACTTGAAGCATCCTTGATGTCTACCTTGGCCAGCTGTAAGGCTCTACCAGCTTCCTTGATAAATTTTAATGCATCGTTGACAGAAGCACAAGACATGTAGAAGGGTGCCAAAAATGACAAATAAATTACGATAAGCTTTGTCGTAGAGTGTGATTAAATCAAAATAGGCACTACTTCCCAGAATATTATATATAATATTATCTATATATACTGTCACACAGGAGAGCGCTATTTGGTTTCCACGTGAAATTATATGATCTAGCGTTTTATAAAGTTATGTAGGTTGCGTAACTTACGTATTGTAAGTAAGTTATGTATTAGCATTAGCCATGTTAGCCCTGCTACGTTAACGTAACGATGTGCTTTATATCGTTGGTTGACTTCATAGCTTTAGCTTCGAAGCATTAGTGTTTAGCTTGTAGCGTTAGTGTTGCTTTGCAGCATTATAAGCCTCTCAGACTCTCTTCCTATCTGGAAGGGTATCTGGATTAGCATTTAGCTTGTAGCATGAGCTGTAGCATTTAGTTCTGAAACATTAGCTTTGTAGCGTTAGCATTCACTTGTAACATTTACATGGTGGTTACAATAAAAGTATCTTCTTATCTTCTTCTTAGCCCCTGAACCAATCAAATATTAACAAGAGCTGGGATGCTTCCCCAGAGCCTTCACCAGCTCAGGGAAATATTGTGGCAGCAGAGGAACGAATGGAACCCCTCCACAGAGGAACTGGACTGCATGTCACAGCAATCCGCGGGAGGGTGATGTCTTCGATGCCACTGGAGTGACGTCATCAATCAGCCTCGCCGGCGTGTGAACCAATAGAGAAAAACAAAAGATAAACCAGCCAGCTGTGCCAGGGAAACTTAAATTTGGGCGAGTGCTGAACCGGACTCCAGAGCTTGGATGCCCCGCTTCTTATGCTGTTTTTCCATTACCAGTACCAGCTCAACTCGCCTCAACTCGGTTTGGCCGTCCTCCGTTTTCCATTGCAGATAGTACCCAGAGATAGAACCCCTCAGTCAAGCTGGTTGTCATAGTGACGCCACACACAACTGCCGTGACATAATATTCAATGCGACACACACACACACACACCCACAAACAGCTGTAAGTGTGTGTTAAGTTAAAACGTTTCAACATACTCAGAATGTAAAGACAGATAAGACAGAGGTGATACGAAAAACGTACCTAGTAGCAGGTGCAAGTACAACTTTTACACAATGGAAAATCAAGAGAAGGCGAGCAGAGTTGAGCCGAGCTGGTACCGAGCAGTGGAAAAGGGGCTTTAACGTCTCTCTCTCCCTGTATGTCCGCTTTCGGGGACTTTCTCCATCAGTAGTAGGCTGGGCTGTATAAAGTCACCGAAAAAAACCCAGAACGTGTCTTTTGGACTTTTCCTCCGGCGATTCCCTTCACAGCAGCAGCTGAGCTGCATCTTGAGGAGGCGTGTTGACGATGTAGCCTATCAAAACAAAACCAACATGGTAGCTAACGAATAACATCTGACTGGTGTGTTCACTGTCGCTTTACGTGGTCCGCTCTTGTAAAATATCCACAGTGTTGCGACTTGTAATATAATAATGTGTTTCTCTGATAAATGCAATAATGTGTCGCCTAACCTGGGCGGCCCACCGAAGGAAAGTGAATGTGTAGGAAACACTGACTGAACCGTGCTTTTCTTTTTACAAGCCAGGTCTTTAACAGTGTCGACCAGCACTCTCCCTCCATCTTGTTGAGAGTTTGTGAGTAGACGGCTGCCTGCAGACGCAGAGGGAGGGGCGGGGCTGCGCGGTGAGGGAGAGAGAGGAGCTTCAAACTATATCAGTATAAATGGTATTGTCTAATTTCATACCTCTTTTGGAATTATATCGGTATACATTATATACTGTCCAGCCCTACCCTGTACACAACAGCTTCTACTCTCATTAACAAGGCCCCGGTCCCCCACTGACACTCCCCCCTTTCAAATAATACAAATGTCTCTGCACATGTAAATATTATCATGCACAAACCTGGCACATTGCACATATGTTGTTAATTGTGAATCGTTGTTGTAATATATTTGTTACGGGTGTGGTGTGGGGACAGAGTGGACCCAATGCAACGCTCAGGTTTGACAGGGAAAGGGAGGGGTCGAGGGACTGGAGTTGAGGGGGAGGTGGATTCCGGGAAAACGCAGGCACGGGGAACCGAGGAGACAGAGACCTGAGAGCCGGGGGACACTGGGGCAGAGGAAGAGAGGAGGCACAAGAGAACTGGGAAGACGCTGTGGGGGTAGTCCAGGGGCAGGTGAGCGTACCCAGCTGACTGACTGAAGATGAGGGTGAGTGAATCTGGGGAGAGACAGTCAGACAAACAGGGTCAGACACAGCGGAGACAAAGCACAGGAAAACGGAAAGGATGCAAAATACATGTGAGCTTGAATGTTGAAGTGGCACCAGGTAAGGAGCAACGACGATCAAGCAGTGATGGAGTGAAGAACCGGGGTAGAAAAACTGTTGGAGATGAGGCTGATTGCTGGCCGGTGTGGCAGGCAGAGGAGGTGGCTGACGAGATGCAGGTGCGGGTTGTTGGCTGGGCTCAGGAGCGGAGGGAGAGAGAGAGAGGGAGAGCACACACGGGGGAGGAGACACAGGGAGGCAGGCAGAGTACAGGGAAAAAACCAGGGCAAACAGAATCACAGACAAAAAAGGAGAAATAACCAGGACACTCACCACCAGCCGGGCTGCCACCACAACAATATTTTTACATTGTCAATTTATATATTTATTTGCACAGTATTCTCTTTCGTTGCAATTTGCCTGTACAACACAAACCCGGAATAATGCACATGTAAATATCTGCCATGTTGTTCTATCTCTGCAAATAGTTCTATTATTTTTCTCTATTTTTTTATTATTCTTATATAACTTGTATTGTTTATTCCATATTTATATATTTCTAGATTTATTTATGTCAACTGTATGTTTGTCTACGTGTAGCACCTTATCACCAAAGCAAATTCCTCGTATGTGTAAAACACTACTTGGCAATAAAGCTCCTTCTGATTCTGATCAATGATCTGTTGTCTGCTCAGTGTATTTTTAGAGAAACATACAATAACAAGATCTCCCATTCCCAAAATCCATGTTTAATCAAGCATAGCGTTAGTTCAGCCAGGCAACGAAGTCAAGCTCAGGAGCTTGACGGACTGATGACTGCAGCTGTTGATGTACAGGGAGAAGAGAAAGGGGAACCGGTGCTGATGGTCCACAGCAGGAGGCTCCTGGCTATTTCCAGCAGCCACTCTGAGCACATTCTGCCCTGATGGCAGAGCTGTCAGGTTATCTGTCCTTATTACACCATGTCTGTTTGTCAGTAGAGGAGCAAAGCACGTGAACACAACATTGACAGCTTCTTTATCCAGGCTTATTCCATCTTCCTCCAACCACCTGAGACTGAAATCTTCAAGAAGAATCAAAGGCCTGTTTTGATGTATACAGTTCAGAAACTTGAGAATCCAGCTTCAGCATTTTAACAGGAAAATCATAGGCTTTCATCAAACAAGATAGCAACCATATGAAAATGGATTAAAATTATAGCAGATTATTATAACCATTTTATTATCATGGAGCAGGAAGATACAACACCTACTTGTTTTGAGTAATTTTCTTCATGATTGAATTCTTCAGTGTGCAACCAAAAGCCAGTGAATCATTTGGTTCAACCTTGTTTGGGAATTATTGTATACTTACACTTGTATCAAACCCCTGATTTAGAAGGAAAATGAAATAAATCTTTCTCTCAGAAAACTCCTGTGTAATGCAGTGTAAGGCAATTTGCCAATCTCAAGAGGGAGTGTGGTGGACAGACTGCGGAGAATGTTGAACACGGTACGTTAAGCACAGCAGGAGGTTTCCTTGAACCGCTAGGTGAAATGTATTAGCAATGCTGATTTGTCATTTGGGAACTTTGAAAAGAACAAATAACAGCTTTTCTCTTCTGCAATTGTACACAGAAAGTGTGATGACGCTGGGCTCTTGGCAGGACATCCTGCTCAAACAAATAGCACTCACTTTGTCTCTTTAATAGGTGGCTTCTCAGCTTCTTTGAAAGCTTTTTGTATAGACTATATAGTCTGTGTTGCAATCAAAAAATCTGTTTGAATTTATAACAAGAAGATTGACAAAGTCTAAAAACCTTTCTCCATTAATAAAAACTATTTTTAAATATTTATAATGAAATAATCATTAATCTGTGCTTGATGTTAATAGTTGTTAATATTTTGATAAGTAAATTTATAGCTTTCTTGATTTTTATGGTTGATAATTTTGGAGCAGTTTCTGCTATAGCCTAACCTCTACGGATTTTTGAGGCTGATATTGATAGTTAAAAAAAAAATAACAATATATCGGCAGATAGTAATTTATTATTATGCTACAGGGCTTCCACAGTGCGTCAGCAGCTCTTGACCATGCGTCCATGTGTGACGAATTGGGAGTCAGAACGGGTTGCCTCAGACATATCTGACATTTCTTGTGACAAAAATTAAAACCGAAACCAATATGTCTTCAGTAAGGTAATATCAGGCCTGGCAAATTTATCGGTCTAGTTTTACATTCTACAGCAGTCAGAGCTGTTTCTGGGGGATTGTGGGAAAGCTGCTGAATTGATTTACAGCACAAAGTCATACTGAATTATGGTTGCTGTTTTCAAATCTAAACTAAAACTTTGAGAGTATTGGTTGATAGAAGGAGGCACATGCAGTCTTGTCTGTAAACATTAGCATACTTGTGGGAACTGAGAAGAAGCTTGAGCTCATGGAGCTTTATAACCCAAACAAAAATGTTTTTCATTGATAAATGGTAAATGGACTGCACTGATATACCGCGTTTCTACTGTAGGGGACAAATAGCTTCATAATTTCCATGTCATTCACACACAGACAGAGCTGCCATGCAAGGTGCCTGCACATCCATCAGGAGCAAGCAGGGGTTCAGGGTCTTGCCCACAGACGCTTTGACATGTGGACAAGAGGAGCTCGGGATCACACCACCAACCCAGAGATGAGTGGACAACCTGCTCCACCTCCTGAGCCAAAGCCATCGCAACAGCATGATTAAGAGGACTTGGGAGTAAAGTTATTAAAAATAATTCACTCAGACACTCAGAAACAGGAAACGGATTGACTTCTGTCCAACATATATAATCCAATTTGGTAAAACCAATATAGCAGATCCGATGATGACACTAGTGTTGTGAGCAGAATTTTACTTCTCTCCACAGCAAACTGAGTTTTCCTAACCTTCCTGCTCACTACACCTCTGGGTCACCAAAAAGGCCTGCAGGACTCATTTTGAATGACTTGGAGGCAGGCACATCTGGCTGTAGATGTTTTGCCTGATTCATATTGCCCTTGTTTGATCCCTGATGTTGATGACTTGTGACGAATATTTATATTTTATGATACCGCAATTTATTATTTATTTGTTTTTAAGTCTTCAACCCTTTTAATTGTGCTGCTGCCTGTCTCAGTAAGAATTCTTCTGGTTAATAATAGTAAATGTTGAGTGCCAAGGAATGGTGGTGGTGATGAACCTATGGCAGTTTATTTATGTATGACCTGCTTTGGTCATGCATGGCACTGACCAAGCACTCCATGATACTAAGGTCTGATATCCCACAATCAGGGTGATTTCAGACTCATATATGGAACAAAGAATGAAGTAACTGACTTTGTAATAGAAATTGAATGCATGCTAATTTATATAATTGATAATTAATTCAACATGCCGATTTTGATAAAACAGGATGGATGTAAATATGAATTTATTTAACCAGTAAATTGGTCGGAGGTTGTCCATAGCTAGAACAAACATTTATTCATTTAGCTGACGCTTTTATCCAAAGTGACTTACAATTACTAAGCATGTCAGAGGTTGCACGCCTCTGGAGCAACTAGGGTTAAGTGTCTTACTCAGGAACACATTGGTGGATGTGTCACAGTGGGGAACTGAACCTGGGTCTCTCACACCAAAGGCACATGTCTTATCCACTGCACCATACCCACCCAAAATGCTAGTTCTGCCCTGGGTGCTGTCTCTCTTTGATATGTGCACATTCCTTTTGACAGAGACTCACACTAATAGACCCGTGTTCATTTTTATTTTACTTACCTATTAATTTGTGATGCGATGTACATATATATATACACTAAACAGAATTATAAACACAACGCTTTTGGTTTTGCCCGCATTCATCATGAGCTGAACTCAAAGATCGAAGACTTTCTCTGTGTACACAAAAGGCCTATTTCTCTCAAATATTGTTCACAATTCTGTCAAAATCTTTGTTACAGAGCACTTCTCCTTTGCCGTGATTATCCATCCACCTCACAGGTGTGGCATATCAAGATACTGATCAGACAGCATGGGTATTGCACAGGTGTGCCTTAGGCTGGCCACAATAAAATGTGCAGTTCCATCACACAGCACAACGCCACAGATGGCACAAGTTTTGAGGGAGCGTGCAGTTGGCATGCTGACTGCAGGAATGTCCACCAGAGCTGTTGCCCGTGAATTGAATGTTCATTTCTCTACCACAAGCCAAAGATTTGGCAGTACATCCAACCTCTCAACAGCAGACCACACGTAACCACGCCAGCTCAGGACCTCCACATCCAGCATCTTCACCTCCAAGATCGTCTGAGACCAGCCACCCGGACAGCTGCTGCAACAGTCTTAACCGACTTGAGTGGGCAAATGCTCACATTCGATGGCGTCTGGCACTTTGGAGAGGTTTTCACTGTACAGGACAGATGGCATCGTGTGGGTGAACGGTTTGCTGATGTCATGGTGGCGTGTGTTATGGACAATGAACCCAGGTGCATTTTATTGATGGCACGGAGATACCGTGACGAGATCCTGAGGCCCATTGTTAAGCCATTCATCCACGACCATGACCTCATGTTGCAGCATGATAATGCACAGCCCAAGGATCTGTACAGAATTCCTGGAAGCTGAAAACATCCCAGTTCTTGCATGGCCAGCATACTCACCGGACATGTCACCCATTGAGCATGTTTGGGATGTTCTGGATCGGCGTATACGACAGCGTGTTCCAGGTCCTGCCAATATCCAACAACTTCGCACAGCCATTGAAGAGGAGTGGACCAACATTCCACAGGCCACAATCAACAACCTGATTGACTCTATGCGAAGGAGATGTGTTGCATTGCGTGAGGCAAATGGTGGTCACACCAGATACTGACTGGTATCCGGACCCCCCTGAAACTGCACATTTTCGAGTGGCCTTTTATTGTGGCCAGCCTAAGGCACACCTGTGCAATCCCCATGCTGTCTGATCAGCATCTTGATATGCCACACCTGTGAGGTGGATGGATTATCTCTGCAAAGGAGAAGTGCTCACTAACACAGATTTTGACAGATTTGTGAACAATATTTGAGAGAAATAGGCCTTTTGTGTACATAGAGAAAGTCTTAGATCTTTGAGTTCAGCTCATGATGAATGGGGGCAAAAAGAAAAGTGTTGCGTTTATAATATTGTTCAGGATAGATAGATAGATAGACAGGTACAGTCAGTGGAGCATATCCTGTTTATTCATAAGATGTGTTTGGTATCCTTCAGTGGATGGAAAGGCCCACTTTCAAACATGGGAGAATCAGACGTGTGGAAACGTTAATTTGTTAGAAAGAAATTGGAAGAAAATAATTTTTAGAAAGCATTAACACAGGAGAGATTCAGGGATGGGGGTTAGTTAATTACAGAAGAAGCCCAAAGTTTGTTCTTTTCTCTCAAATATCCTTTGTCCTCTTTGTCCCTTGTCCCATTGTTGATCCCAGAACCATCCAGAAGGTGCTGAAAGCCGGCATCCAGCCAACTTTGAAAGAAAGGAATCCTCTGAAAGAAACCTCCTCCATTATGTTTGCCTGCGTTTATGACACTACGAACGTTAAAACATTAATGAACTTGTTAGAACTTTGAAACATCTGGCAAACACTGCCATCATGTCTCCACATGAGAATTGGCACTGACCGTCTGCTGCCCTTCAGAGCAACTTTTTTCCTAGCCATCTAACCCCAGGTAAAATTTTACTTTTTCCTGTGTTTGGGGGTTAATGCTACAGGTTAATAAGACTGATTAAGAGGCCATAGGTTAGAAGTAGGATCTCCCATAAATACAGAAATGATATTGAATCTTCATGTATTTCCCTTTTGCTTCTCAACAATCTCTCAGCTGCTGAGCGGTGCATTAAGTTAATGTCACAGGTTACTGTTAAAGTTTTCATTCACTGGTCACCTGTGTTTCCACAAGTTAATCCAATCAAGTTTATCTGGTACACAGTGGTCCTCATTCATTCATTAATTGGTCATTGCTGTTCATTCATTGCACTTATACATTTGTGTCTATGAAGTATTACAGTTACTGTCAGCGGGTCAAGGGCTTTCAGCCTCTAGATTGAGAGTTAATTAATTTGTTATCGTTTTCCCTTTTTAAGAGTGGTCCTTCAAGGTGAATTTAATGTGAGTTAAAATCTGTTACTCAGTATAAATACTGATTATTACTGAAAGCCGAAGATGTGTGAATTTTTACTTTTTGTACCAGTTAATATATTTACATGCATATTTTGGTCCCCCCTGAAGCTTGTTAGTTATCGTTACATATTTTGGTATGTTGTAGTCCATATTCTAATACATATCAAGCGGAATTTGATCTAATCTATGAATCATTAAACATGTTTATACCAGCCAATATTTGTACTGTTTGTGTGTTCACTTTGTGCAGTAAGACTAAACCATTAATCTTAAAGAAACACGTTTTTCGAAACATTATCATAGCCACACCCAGCTTGCGCTAGAAATCTTTCTTCCGGGTAAGTGCTACCCCCTAACAAAGAACATAGAATCTTTCATTGCTCACAAAGAAAACATGGCAGTTGGACACAAAACCGCGAATGAGCATACAGATATTTATTTGTTTTTAACTAGCATAGAATTTTGGCCTTCTCATATGAGATATGTGCTGTTACTTTGTATGCTTTATCAGCCTGGAGATAGGAAATATAATTTGTTGCTCCAAAGTCCTTACAAAGCTCATTGAATCTGCAAAACACAATATTCATTTCATATGTAATTAAATAATTCAGCTTCTTGATTAGATTTAAATGATTTGTTGCCCCTGCTCTATGTGTGTGTAATTAACATTTGCCTTTCGAATCAAGTTCCATCTTATTTCTCACTGAACACGCTGGTAAAATAGAAACACTTCTTAACACACTGCCCTTTTTCCCCCTCAACCAACATACCTGACATATGCTGTAGGAGGAGGAGAAACCTCAAACACTAGTGATCGTCAGATAATCTCAATGTCATTGCATGTGGGAGAGCATACTCTTTGAAAATGCATAGACACAACTTATTTAAATGGAGAGATAAATATAAAGACATGCCATTACCCTGTTTTTTCCCCTGCAGACCTCCTGAAAGCTAACAGAACATATTCAGAGATGTGTCTTGTAGCTCATGTTCAGCTGTTACTCATTGTATTATAAATGTAAGTTCAAGCAAGGTATCACCCAGCATAATTTAACTTCACACAGGCATAGGTAAAAGAGAAAGAAAAGAAAAAACATCATCTTTTCCATTTGGGACCACCAATGTTTTCATTTATTCGTGCATCCAATCTCAGTTTATCTTAGTCTTTTTGAGCACAATTTGTCATTAGGATGGTATATGAGATAGCAGAGTGGACCAGAGTAGATGATTTCCATATAGCAAAATGGCATCTTGAATTCAAAATGCCTACAGAGAAGAACAATACAGATAGGTAGGGGAGGGTGTGTGGCAGAAATCTAAGCAGACTCCTTGTTGTTGAACCTGTGCCCTTGAAAACCTTGATCATCTTAAAACTTATTCATTTTGGTAGTGAATGGAACTCCTTTATTGATGTTCACCTTGAATAATCTCCTCATTCACTGCCCAAACAAGACTAAACAAACGCTCAATATATACCAGTGAAGAACAGCACCTTATTCAGACAAACCTCACACACCAGGTTTAAAATAAACTGTGCAGTTTTATAAGACAAATTTTTGTGCTTAAGTAATCAAACTAAAGTATTTACTTAAGTATGCTATTAGCTGTTTAAAATGAATGTTAACATGTCCACATCAACACTTGGGGTCCACAATTTGAAATCTGTTACACATTTAATTGAGAGATGGTGTTCAGTAAGTAAGTCATTTGTCATTAACTGAAATTTTGACCTGGTGCCATGAAAAGTAATCCTCCTGAATGTGTGGTCCACATTCACAGCAATCCATCCAATAGCTGTTGAGATATTTCAATAAACAGATAAGTCAGGGGAACAGTCAGCACAATCTGTGGGAAACATGATATATTGGCCAAACTTTTTGGCATCAGTCCCGTGGTTTTCTGATATTTTGCTCAAAAAAATATACACTATACTAACTAAATCAAATCAAATCAAATCATATTTATTTACAGTGCAATCCAGTACACTTTCCAAAAATACACAGCATCAAATACAGAAGAGTACAAATATGAAGACACAAGATGACACACTTAAGGCTAAAACCAGCAAGAATGAATAAATAATAAAGAACAAAACAGCTACATTTAAAAACTTCGGATTGGGAGGATTTTAAAAGGTAGATATCTGAAGTCATTTAAATGCTGGTAGCACTACATGAAAGGTCAAAAGATCACCAAAGTGGGCCGACCAACAATGCCATCCCTATGGGCACAGCGAGGTTGGTAAGAACATTTTTGAAGCATCAAGTGAAGGTAGTCAAATGACCACCAAAAACTCAAGCATTAATAAACACCTCTGATTCACTTTTACCCAAAGTCCACAGTTTTTTTTACTTTCTTTTTCAGGGATTTGCTGTGAATGCAGTACTGTAGTTTGACCTCAAGTCTAAGACACCCATTTACTGGAATTTGTAATTTTTTCAGTTTTCAATTGTGATCAATTCAAGGCAAAGCCAAGACCATCTTTTTGCAGCGAGTTCATTTTTATTACAGTGTATCAGACAGATATGGGTGGTGGCCACGTTTGCTGTTTGTTATAGGTATTTGACTGTTGTGATAAAAACATTGCCTCTGGGATCTCATTCGGGAATAGCTGGAGGCTTATAATAAATGTGGTCTTTAAAGTGTCCGCAAGACAGAAATCAGCACTCCTTTCCTGATGGAAATATGGGCTGGAGTTATGTCAGATGAATTGTGGATGCAAACCAAGCTGATGTCGATGTCACCCAAATGCCAAACAGCTAAAACTGCTTTCATTCGGAGATATGCTTGTCCTTCTCTGTCCTTTCATGTCATTCATCCCTCTGCTTACTGTGAATCATGCCATGGCTACAGTATGATGATGTGACGTGACAGATAATACAACTGAGCTGCAACTTTGTTATATAATTTACAGCAATGTATACATTTTACTGTTTGCACTTGAAAGTGCTTTGCAGATACATAGTTCACTTTATCATTTAGTGGTATTTCCTAGTTCATGTGGTAATTTGCTGTACTTCAGATGGACCCTCTTACTGAGTAACATGGTTGTTAATTGACACATTTAAGTTCCCTAATGTCAGCTATGAATATTGACTCAAGTTTGTGATTATTTTTTTCAGGCATGTTTTGCCTTTTTTGGATTGTGATCGCTGCAGAGACATACATGAAAGGTGGGAGATAACATGCAGCAAAGAGGTTGGAACTGAACCCAGGCCGCTGCAGTAAGGACTCAGATTATAAGGACTAAATGGTATGCACTCCACCAGGTGAGCTACCGGGTGATCCAGCTTGTTAGTACTCTTGAAGTAAATATAACATTACCTCTGTGTTTTTAACATAATTACAAAGATTACATAAAATTAAAGTTAGCGGATCATAGTTTGCTCTATGCGACCTTGCATTGTGCATTGTGACTTGTATCAATGAGGTGTCACACATCACTGACCAATCATAGCTGCAGCTGAGTTCATGGGCTGACTTCCCACCCATATGTGACTTCCTGGAGGATTCCTGGGAAACAATTCAATAACTGTTCTCTGGCTGTACAAAGTTGGAACCACCTTTGCCTGATCAGTCGTTGTTCTTAGCTCAAAGTAAGCTCACGCAGGTAGAATGTGTCCGACTTGTTTTTGTACCTATCAAGACTATCAAGTCTAAAAAACTGTCCGTCGCAGTCATCTTGAACGCACCTATTAACATGTAGATATCATGCCTTAGGCCTACACTCTTATCCAGCATGTAAAATTCAATTCAAGTCAAGTTTGTCAGGGTGGCTTTGCTGGGGAAATGGGGACCGGACCCAAATGCAGATAGAATAGGCAGACTGGTAAAGTTTAATGATTTATTGCAGCATAAATGAACAGACAGGAGGACCAGTATCCAGGTAGACAGGCAGGAAACAAACAGTCAACAGGCAGGTAGGCAAATACAGGTCCATATAAAGTGAAGCAAAAAATGAACAAGGCAACTAAGCACATAGAAATTGGTCAGAATGGAGTATGAACTGACAATGAACAAGGTCAGTAGCTAGTATACACGGTGAGTGACTGAGTGAATGGTATCACAAGTAAATACTGTGGTAAGAGAGGGACTGGGGAGCATCAATTGGAGTAGCAACAGTAGTGATGTGCGATACCACTTAATTCCTATCCGATACCAATACCAAGTAATACCCAGGCTGGTATCGCCGATACCAATACCAATAATTTTATATTTTACATATTTTATTTCTAGTTTAATGTGACCTCCCCCCTCCCGTTTCTGTATTTATGAGAGAAATAAGGAGTAGGCTGTAGCCTTACAAATGCAAAATAATAGCTGCATAATGGCAAGACATCAAACTACTACTCATATTCTTTAATTATAATAAAACTATCATGCTCAGAACTGCCGCTTCATAACATCATCCTATTATTGTGACAGACTTAATCTCAGATGTTTAGCGAAGTATGCGATGTTGCCAGAGTCTTTGCACACACAGAGCAACATTATTACCTTCACAGCTAAAATACAGTCAGCCAGAGTCAGTATTCAATCGCGGGAAAAGGGCTGAAGCGGCTTCAAAGAAGCTCCGTCACAGAGCCGTAGCGCAAGCATGACTTTGACAGCGGAAAGGAAAGTATTTCCTATCAACCCAGTATAATTAGACCATCCTGGTGACGGTAAGATACTATGATAAAACACACACTCACTCCAAATGACTGAGTTTAGATATCGATCCTTTTATATGAGTATCGATCCTAGAGCAGGAAACGCTGGTATCAGAAATATCGATACTTTAGGATTGATCTGCACATCACTAACCAACAGACTCCCCCTGATCTGAGTTGCTGAAACATGACTTACGCAGTGCTATGCCTTGGCTTCCATGGGACTAGACAAATTTACTCTCATCTATATAGACCGAACACCAGCAGTACTGTAACCTAAAACACATTCTTTTAAATAAAACTGCTGGCAAATAAAGTCAGAGCAGACAGAGAGAGACAGATAGGTGTAGGTGTGTCTGACAGGAAAAGCAAGGTGAGCAGATTACTGTAGTTTGTGATTAAACACAAAAATAAATTGGAGAATTAAGTAGAATTAAAATGCCGTGAAATTTATTCAGCTCCTTCCAGTGAAAATGTTAATTTATAATCAGTGTTTCATTATGACCATACAATTGAGACCAGTGAGAATAGCTAACATTTATACTTTTGCTGATGGGGATCCTAATAAAAATGGATTTTTCCAATAATTAGTTACAAAAATGTTTGTATATGCTATCAGTTATAGATCTTAGAAAAAATAAAATTGGAATCGGCCAAAATTAGAATCGGCAGGTCAGCCCTTTTAAAAAATCAGTAACTGGAATCAGCCGGAATTTAATCTGTGCATCTCTTACTACAGCGATAAACTGATATTAGGCTGATACCGTAGATCTACCGTTGTGTTGGGTTTTGCATTATGTTGTTAAGTGGCAGAGCAGTTGGCTTGCTTCAGTCAAATATCAAATATATATATATATTTTATATATATGCAGGTCTAAACTACTAATTTTAATACAGTTATAAACATTTATATTTAATATTAATTCATGCCTCGAAACTAGGAGCACCACCTAAAGATTTGCTTGTCCGCCCAAGGCTTCAGGTCCTTGAGTACAGCCTGAGAATTACACAAATTTCTGGTAATTCATTAGTTGTTAATGGTTCAGTTATTCTGAAATCGTAAACTCTAGTCAATCAGTCAATCTCAAATCTGAGGGTGAGTTCTATGTATAGGGACTCTAGATTCTTAATAACACACACACAACATCACTGTGCTCAAGGTGAATTCATTAACAAACAAAAGAGTACAACAGTGGGGTAAATGTGGTAATATTACAGGGACAACAGTCAACATGACAACCAGGAGGTAATGAACAGGGTAGCCTATGTGAGGCTCGATTGAATTTCAGTTTATATTGTAGAGGGAGAGAATTCTACGCGTATGAGGGAACGAATGACCGAAATTATGTTGCAGATTTAGTTTGACTAATCTAGGGGTTTATTAACTGTAGATGGAGCCAACTAGAGAACATCAACGAGTCACAGAGTGTAGTTTGTTTTGCCCTACCTTTGCCGCAGTTCCCATAGCAAGGCTCGACTGCCGGTTGGCTTGTGGAGTTGGTTCTGGCCCGACCCCAGTGGCGTTTTTGAGTTGAGTTCGAAACCGGTGGATTCGTTCCGGAGTCCTTTGCGGGAAAACGCTTGCAGCAACGGGCCGTCAGCCCCAGACTTTCACTTGAGTTTTTTTGGTGTCGCTATAGCTCAGCTGAACACACTCCAGACTTGTTCATTCAAGGCAAGCAATGAACGGCTTCTGAGTTTCTGGTACAAAGTTGTTCAAAACGATTGGATGAGGTTAAAACAACAAAATAAACTCACACATTTGCCGTAGGTTCGCGAGGCCCTGGGAATATAGACTATTCAATGTTGCTGAGATTAAACAAGTCTGGTGAAAGTTTCATCCAGGCAGCTCCAAACAAAAATCAAAAGTCAAATCTCCCGCTAAGAAAATTGGGGATTCAAGGGCAGTAGCTTTCTCAGCTCGTCTGAAGAGAATTTAAGTATGAAACGGAAAAAAGATCGGAATTTCAAAAGTAAAGGAAGTTAACGAGAGCGTATACGTTGAGTTTCAAGAGAGTTTTTTTTAGAAGAGAGAGCAAGACAAAAGACAACAAGGCCTTTTATCTGCCTCCGTTAGGACGTGGTGACGTAAATTTGGGAGTGGGTATCTCAGGGGAAGTTACCCCAAAGGTGTTAACTTTCTTTTGGGATAAAGAAATATACGTTGCATGTATTTTCCTTTAATCTCTCTCTGCACAATATCGACATTTGAAAAATACTCAGTTCTAAACATTCGGATAAAGACAAGTAAAACAAGGCCAAACACCATGGAAAAAGGTTACAATGGTTACATAAAACGTAACAAAGCTTAACTACATGTCCTCAGTATAAACTTGATGGTTACCGGTTTTAACTCAAGAGACAATTTAGATGTTACCTTTCCTGTCCCCTTGGTGGCGCTCGGGTCACACGAGAAAACAGTAGACATTCCACTGTGAGATTTACCACTTTAACTGAGAGGCTGGTGATACACACAAGCGCATCGATGGATGTTTTAGTAGAAATTGTATATGAAACATTTAACTAAAGCATTAGTTAATACTAAACAGACAGTGATTACTTGGGAATAACAGGGACGAATTATGACATAGCAGAAAGAGGTTAGGGAACTCTTCAAGATTACTTTCTTATGGGTCTGCTAGTCTTCAAACATCACTAAAAGGATAACAACAGGGTCATTACTTACTAAACTCAGAGGCAAACACCACTGCTCACTTAGCAAGGTTATTATTTAAACAGAACAAACACAGTTTATAATGGAACCTTTGTTGGTTCGAGAAAACGGGTTGTTATGATCTCTTCTTTTGCATTCCTGGCTTATCACATTGGCACCTCGGCTAAGAGAGAAGGAAATGGTGGTTTATGGCTCAGCCGTTCTTTTGCTCTCCTGTTGAATGTCTCTAGTGACACCTTTATGGCTAGGGAGGTTCACTAAGGCTCTTTGAATACACAATCCTTAAGGGATGCATTGTCTGATTGAGTCTCTGCCAGTCCTTACCAAACACCAGGCGATGTCTCTGGTTTTTGCATGTGAAAAGGTCAACTCTCGGGGAGGTAAACTTCCCTCCCTCTTTTGACACCATCTGACCTTCTTTCCCTTTTTTGGAGTGAGTCTGGTTGAGTTCACAACAAAAAAAAAAAAATATATATATATATATATATATAATATGACCATGTGGTGAACCTATAACTTGGGATAAATTTTCATATTTAAACAACTATTGCTTTGTTGGCCAGAAAAATAGTAGTAAGACTTCTCACTGTGTAATTTACGCCCATGAGACAACGATCAGTATTTAATGATTAATTACCTAAATAAGGTAACAATTCCAGCGCTTACCCCCACAGTCGTAAAAGGACATGACAGCCCTGTTTTTAGGAATGCTACAGGCAGCTCCCATTGTCATGGTGAGAAAGAAGGATGGAAGTTGGCAATTTTGTTTACATTACAGAAAGATAAACTCAGTCACTCACACTCAAAGATGCCTTTCCCATCCCTGGAATCAAAAAGAAGATATCTAGACAAAATGGATGTGAGCGCTACACTACATGTATGGTCCAAGATATTAAATCTGGCATGAACCCAGAGAGAGAGAAAACTTGAGAAAAAACAGAGGGACTCTCAGTCCCACTCATGCAGACTGCCATGCAGTCTGCTCATTGTCCCCAAATGCTCTCACATGTTCACAGCACAGCGAGAGAAGGCAACGTGACTGCATGGCACGTTGAGCAAAATCGGTTGGAAATCAATTCATATTTACAAGAGTGATGTAACTTTTCATGTTTTCAGCTTTTTTCTTTTCTTCACACAAATGGCAACGTTTGACTATATGCCTGTTGTCATCTTTCCATATTGTTCTCCAAGCCATGCATCACAATAGGACCAAATTACTGATAATTGCCAGTTATTCCATATGCCAACTGATTAGTCACTAGTTTTGATAAGCAGCTGATAGATACAAGAAAATTCTCTTATTTTGCACAAAGTGCTCTCTATACTCTTGATTGTGCCCCAGGCATGTTGGCACTTTGTCCACCCACAGCACGTCCATGACTGCCTTCCCACAATGCCAAGCACTCAGTCGCAGAGCTGATCTGCTACCTACAGTTATTTCCTCTCATCTGTCACAATTTGGGTGCTTCAAACACCAGTGAATCACACTGATAGTGAGCAGCTGCAGATGTTTTATACAAATGGGTCACATCCCAACAGTCTCCCCTAATTAGACCATTGTTGTGCGTATTATTAACAAACCATTACAGTGAGTGCCTTTCATCCATCATAAAAGCCAGCTCTAATTGGGTTTGTAGGCTTTTATTTATCTGATGGGCCAGGACGGTCATTATTTTTCCTCTTCAAAGCAAATAGATCTTATTAACATGTTTTGTCAATGTGCTGCTGTGTTAATTTGGAACTGTACCCTGGTTCACTTGCTGATAGCAAGGCGTGGGACTTTGATATCTCAGTTTAGTTTAACTTTCATTTGATCTGCCGGTTGACACATTTTTCAGTGTAATTTTTTTTATTGAGGTACTGTAGAGGGCAATGTGGATTTTATTCACCCTGCACCTGAAAATTACTCATGCAGGACACGTTATCAATGCATTATGTCAAGCCTGTGCCTGTCAGCTTAAATACCCTAAGAGACTACCAGTAAAAGGAGTATGGCCTTTTTAACTGATGAGTTCCATCCTCAAACCAAATGTAAATTTATCCCAAGCAAAATAATACAGTATGCATGCAGTTTTCCTGTCTCTAGAGAAGTTATGTGATATAATGGGATCTCCCTCATAAAAAAATGATCCATAATGTATTTAGTGGTCTCAAATGGAAGGCATTAATGAACTGCTCCACATTTTACCTTTGCGATTTGAATTCTTAGTTTCCTGACTTAAAGCTTTGGAGAAAGGTTCATCTTTCATTAGTTTGGTCTTTACCTACTAGTAGTGTTTCTTATATGAAAACCTTGTCTTTGTTCACATGCCCATTAAAATTAGTGGAGAAAATATGTTTGTTAGAAACAGCCCAGTAACTTGCAGGCTTTCATGGCTATTTAAGTCTTACTTCATAGAAATTCTGCATTGAGCTCCTTCCCCAGATACTGACTACTGAAGGCTCCTCTGAGCTATATGGGAAAACATTTAGCATACAGAGCTTTAAGGTGACTGGGCTCTGAATATTAATTCAGAAATCTCTGCCGTTCTGAGCCTCTTGATGCTCATTTCATGTTTTCAAGAAGAAATACTCTCCTGCTGAAGACAGTGAAGACAAGGTGTCTACTGGGAAATATCAAGTGAAGTAAGGCACAGTATGGCAGTCACTGCCCAGATGTCTGACATTAAACTAGACCTCTTTTTACAGTCCTCTAGCTTCTTGAAGGTCAGGTCCAGTGTTCAGGATGATGGTATTGTATTGCATCTATGTTATTGGATTACTGCACACCCACATAAACAGATAGCACATATCTCTGGGTTAAAAAATTTGAACATGCCAAAGACATATCGTACTAGTTTTTAGTGTTGTTCTGGGTTGTATCTTATGGGGAGGTAGCATGGTAGCTTGCAGTAGCTGAGGTGTGTGTATGTGCATCCTCATTCTCTGACATTCTTACATCTGATGTATTCACTTTTTGTTACGTATGTTCACCACCAGGGGAATTTAATATTTTATAATTACATAAATTTTTGCTAAAATTATATGGAAAGTCTATACTGTTTGTGAAAGTGTTGATGATTTTTGAATGATTTTGATCACGTTACTTTGTGTACTTTGTATACTTTGTAGTGTACAAACAGTGTGGATTTGTGCATTTTATATCAAATAAATTTGAACTACTCCAAATGCTTTTTCTCTCCCTGGGAGAAAGAAAAGGAGGGGGTTTGGGATATCAACCCTCAACAGACGGCTGAAGCGACCCAAAGGAAGAGGTGAAAGGTTGCTTTCCCTAAAGCTGATGATACACGGAGCAGCTTTTAGAGCAATCGTGCTGGGCAATGTTGCCGTCAGTGGTAATGAGTAAAGATTACAACCGTAATCCCCTTCCCCCACCACCCGCCCCATACCACCACTATTTGTTCAAAACATAGTCAGACTTGCCTCCAGCAACATTGCCCAGCAACACTGCTCAAAAAGTTGCTCTGTGTATCATCAGCTTTAGTGCTGTTTCTGGGCAGTTCGATCATAAAACTTGCCACCTCTGATGCCGCAGCCAGATAACGCTTGGTGGCTGACACTAAACAGAGATTAGCTTCTCCTGAACAGCCTATCGGAACTCTTCTTAAGAGAGGGCAGGATACCCTAAACTGCCCCCCACACACGTAACCATGGCAACTGACCTCCCTCTTTGTTTAATTACCTCACATCAAAGGATATTCTCCTTTCACAGCCAGATGTGAATGCGTGAGAAACTACAGGACACCCGAAAGACTGCCCTAAACTCTACGTAAACAAAGAGTACTGTCGCCTCCACTCCATTTGAGTAGTTATGTTACCATGTTGGTGTTATTTGTTGTTGAAAAGAATCTAAATAAGTTAATTTTGCAGTGTTTAATTTTTAGCAAGGATCCCTGACCTTTATTCATTTCATGTTGTAATCAATGCTTTGTTCACAACACTTTCTGACACTTCCTTGATGATAAAGAAATGTCATCCTATACTACTCGAATTTAAGGTTAAATAACTAAATTCCCCAGCTCCTGAGAAAGATTGTTTAGGGTTAATCAAAGCTATCCTCATGTAACCTGAACAACCCCAAGTGGACAAAATAAGTATTACATGCCATCATCTGAAATGCCTTTTAATGTATAAATGTCACTCTGTATTTACCTGCCCATAATCTGATGCCATTCGTGTAGCTTGCCTATATTAACATATATGTAACTTATATATTATAAGAACGTGCAACAGCCAATATATCTAGAAAGCTAGTTAAGTTCCTCTCATCTGTTGTGATTCCTATGAAATGCTAACCTTTTAAGGGCTATAACTACTGACAATTGTTTTCCTTTTTATCAAATGCTTAAAACTAAGAATGGTACAACCGTTTGACAATTAATGTTTGATTATGGGAAGATATTTGATTACAATACGCGCAAATAGATTTAAATAAATTAACTTTAAATATGTCTAAAGAATGTCGTTTCCAGCAACTTTACTTGCTTTTTATTTAATTTTCTTTTGTTTGTTAAAAGTTATTAGATCGTAACTTACACAATTTTAAATTGCTTAAAGCTTAAAAAAAAAAACACAATTTTTTTTTAAGCTTTATCCGTCAAGCTAACTTACACTGATCAGTAAGACCAAAACCCTGCATTCTGTGCTCAGCGATGTCCAATAGTCTGTTAATCCATCTTTAGTCCTTAAAGTCATAGCTTGCGTTCATTAGCTGCCCGTGTGAATCAAATTCTCCCACAATAGAACCCCACATTCTCATTATTTAGCCATTGTTATTTCTTTGATGTATATGTAATCGCATTTATATTCACCTTAGTTAGTTAATAAATCTCACCGTAATCAAAGGAATTGTGTGTGTATTGCCTATCTCCAAGTCCCTGGCACGAGAATTTACCCCTTTGATATGAGACTGACTGATTGATTTAGGATAATTGAGAGATTATTAACTAACTGCATATTTGCTCCGTACATCGTCTCACTCGGTTGCGCTCTCTTTTTCTCTCTCGCAAACACAGACAACATAAACATAAACACCGCTGCACAAATCAGTCCAACACAACGCTGTCAATGTCGGAGACCCATATTCAAAACAGTTATTAGCAAGCATGTAAGGAGCCTAGCTAATAAGGAGACCTATAGAAACACAGAATAGGTCCCAAGACAGAACCCTGTGGTGCCCCATAAGACAACCCTGCAGTTTCAGACATGATCTGATTCATATAAACGCTAAAACCTGGATGAAAACCATTTAAAAACTGATCCAGACATCCCAACCAGATCATGAAGTCTATTTATCATAATTTTGTGATCAACAGTATCAAAAGCAGATGAAAGGTCCAATAGGACCAAAACTGTTTATTCCTTAGAGTCAGCTGACATCATGTCACTAGAAAACTTTAAGTAATGCAGTTTTCGTGGAATGCTTTTTAAGGAAACCAGACAGGAATTTGTCAAACAACTTGTGATTCTCAAGGAAAAGGGTGAGCTGCTCTGCTACAACATTTTGTAGAATTTTTGACATGAATAGAAGTTTGGATATTGGCCTGTAGTTCTTATTTTATAATGGATCCAAACTGGGCTGTAGTACATGTTGTAGTACAAGTACATGTTTAACAACAGCATGTTTTTAAAAACTAGGAATAACACCAGTTAAAAGTGAAGTATTAAGCATCTCTACAATACAGGGGCCAATAGAATCAAAACCTTTTACAATTCGCACAGTAGGGAGAACATCCATAGGACAAGATGAGGGTTTCAATGTGTGTAGCAGAGAGGTAATGTCATGTAATGTCAGGCTTAAAAGAGGACCGAGAGTGAGCAGGAGACAGGTCACATGCAAAGTTCTGAGAAAGTGATGGTGAAATGTTTGCCCTGACATCTCTGATCTTATTTACGAAGAAGTGAAGGAATTCATTACAGTCCTCTTTAGAGGACACAATTGCTTGACGGGCAGGAGAAACTATTGCATTAATGGTGTCAAGCAAGATTTAGGGATTGTGCTTATTCAAGGACATAAGCTGAGAAAAGATTCACATTTCTCAGCATCTCGTTTAAGGTAACCCTTAGTTCTGTATGACGAAGCCTATGAACCTCGAGTTTATATTTCCATAGACGTACAACTTTTCAACAATTTCTCCTAAAACTCTGGATTGTTTCATCTGTCCAAGGAGAAGGATTTTTATGGGAGACAATGCTTGATTTCCCTGGTGCCACTTTATCTAAAACTACTAAACACAGACTATTAAAAGACTGGATAAAAACATCTGCATCACTGCTTCCCATCAGAATCAGAATCAGAATCAGAAGGAGCTTTATTGCCAAGTAGTAGTTTTACACATACGAGGAATTTGCTGTGGTGATAAGGTGCTACACGTAGACAAACATACAGTCAACATAGATAAATAAATGTGGAAATATATAAATATGGAATTGAAGAACAACGTTGCAGATATATACATGTGTATTATTCTGGGTCTGTGCCACGCAGCAACGTAGTAACGTAACGGAAGAGAATTGTGTACATATAAATATATAAACTGACAACATAAAAATATACAACAAAGATCAACAATCAACAACAAATATCAGGTCTGAGCCCGACACGAGGTGAAACAGTATTTACATGTGCAGGTGACATTTGTATCATTTGCAAGGGGGGGTGTCAGAAGGGGACCCGTGCCTTGTTAATGAGGCTAGTTATAGATGGGAAGAAACTGCTTTTGTGGCGAGAGGTGTTGGTCCTGATGGACCGCAGCCTCCTGCCAGAGGGGAGAGTCTGAAACCGTTTGTGTCCGGGGTGGGAGGAATCAGCTGCAATCTTTCCTGCTCGCCTCGAGGCGTACAGGTCCTGAAGAGAAGGAAGATTGCAGCCAATCACCTTCTCTGCAGAGCGAATGATGCGCTGCAGCCTGCCCTTGTCCCTGGCAGTGGCAGCAGCGTACCAGATGGTGATGGAGGAGGTGCGGATGGACTCAGTGATGGCGGTGAAGTGCACCATCATTGTCTTTGGCAGGCTGAACTTCTTCAGCTGCCGCAGGAAGTGCATCCTCTGCAGGGCCTTTTTGTTCAGTTCCCACTTGAGGTCCTGGGAGATGATGGTGCCCAGGAAGCGGAAGTAAATGTAAATGCTCCGTACTTGTATATTTCTAGTCTTTTCGACCACTCAAAGCACTTTTACACTACATCTGCATTCACCAGTCATACACATTCATACACTGAGCCTAAGTGCTCAAACAGAAACTAACATTCACACTCACTCATACACTGGCGGAACAGCCAACAAATCGGGGTTCAGTATCTTTCCCAAGGACACTTCGACACGCAACCAGGGGGATTGAACTGCCGACCTTCCGATTAACGGCCAACCCGCTCTACCTCCTGAGCCGCAGCCGCCCCTTAGGAGGAGGAAGGAGTCCACAGTGGTGACCGAGGAGTCACACAGGATGATGGGGGAGGGTGGGGCTGGGCTCTTCCTGAAGTCCACGACCATCTCCACAGTCTTCAGAGCGTTGAGCTCCAGACTGTTCTGGCTGCACCAGGTCACCAGATGGTCGATCTCCCACCTGTAGGCGGACTCGTCCCCACGTGAGATGAGCCCAGTGAGGGTGGTGTTGTCCGCAAAGCTTGACAGACTGGTGACAAGAGGTGCAGCTGTTGGTGTACAGGGAGAAGAGAAGGGGGGAAAGAACGCAGCCTTGAGGGGAACCGGTGCTGATGGTCCTGGAGTCAGAGACATGTTTTCCCACCTTCACGTGCTGCTTCCTGTCCGTGAGGAAGTCAGTGATCCACCTGCAGGTGGAGTCAGGCACGCTCAGCTGGGAGAGCTTTTCCTGCAGCAGGGCCGGGATAATGGTGTTGAAAGCAGAGCTGAAATCCACAAACAGGATCCTGGCGTAGGTTCCTGGGGAGTCCAGGTGCTGGAGGATGTAGTGAAGGGCCATGTTTACAGCGTCGTCTACAGACCTGTTGGCTCTGTAGGCAAACTGCAGGGAGTCCAGGAGTGGGTCATGCTGAGTAAAATGAAAAGAATCTGTGAGAGATAGGAGATTAGCAGCTGTGTTGCATGTGATATCATCAATATGCAGTTTAAAATCCCCAATAATTGGGACCTTCTCCAGTTTGATGATAGACGATAAAAAGTCGGTAAAATCAGTAAGAAAGATGCCTGCAGGGTGTAAAGGAGGACAGTAAAGTTTGAGCATCTCTGATTCAAAAGAGGAAAAACTTCCAGAGTTTATAGCTCTACATAACGATGCACAACAGAGCAGCCGACAGGACAAAGCTCATTTAAGTGAACAAACTCATTTTCCCTCTGCCACATTTCCGCAAGGAACATAAAATCCATATTTTCACTGGTGAAAAGCTCGTTAAGAAAATAAGTTTTGTTGGAACGAGCAGTGAGCAAGGCAACCCGGAACAGTGACGGCAGGCCGCCATCCTCAACAGCTGATGCTGTGATGGAACTGACCGTAAACAGCTGACGCGGTCATGTGATCTCATGCTCCAGCAGGCAGTTAGACAACACAGACAACACAGTAACCATCGGTAGTGGCAGGTCTGCGTTCCCATCAGTCTCTGGGACAGAAGAGGTTCTCGTTCAATGGGTAGAAACATCCAGGGGCACTGTCAGAAACCGGCCGGATTGAAATGCTCCCCAGCTGCAGCGCCTTGGATGTTACCGGCTACAGCCACCGGATTTGTTCTCCGTGATAAGGCTGCAACCACTGGGTTTGTTCTACACGACAAGGGCAGAGTAACCCTGTCCAGGAAGGTCGCCTCATTTTGACCTGAGCGCCAGCACTGCAGCCCCTTCTCTGTAGTCTCTCCTTGGGATTACCAGGACCGCTGGTCGTAAACAGGAGCCGGTACTCAGGTGAGGACGGAGGACACACGAGTGGGGGGTGGAAAAGTTTGAAGTTGAAACTTTTCCCTTTTTGTAGGGCTGTGGCAGTGCTCCTCCTGTTCCTCCTAACACAAAGGAGCAGATACCGGTCCTGCTGATGGGTTGATGCCCTGTCCAGCTCTCCTCATTAACAGCTTGTCTCCTGGTATCTCCTTCAAGCTCTTGAGACTGCGCTGGGAGTTGCAGCAAACCTTGTGACGGCACTTAGGATAAGGATAAGGAGAGAGCAACTGTCTGTGGCCACCACCTGCAAAACCATTCCCTTTTTGGGGTCCTGCTGTTGCCTCTCCAGTGCACCTGTTGTCACTTTCATTTGCACCAAAACAGGTGACATTGCTTCACAGTCGCTTATGCTTCCTAACTGGACAGACAGATATCCTGGCTGATAAGTTCAACTGACTCGATGTTATACTCTGATGAATAAATGTTCCATTATTTTTAGGAGCAGTGTACTTTTACCACTAAAAATTTACAGTTTTGGTTTTCAGCCGCCTCTGGAGGTGCGGTTTTAAGGTTGCAACCAGGCGTGTGCTCGTACTTGTGCTTGAACCATAGGTTTGAACTCATGAGCGAGCATAATCCAATACACAACCGCTTTTATACAGAGATCCTCCAGTAAACTCGGAAACACAGGAATGCCGGCTGTGGCTTTTCACACAGACATGTTCATGTTCAACTACTACTGCGAAATTCGCCGTTTTGAAACCAAAATGTGTCTCCTACGTGATTTGTACAGATCCAATGAGAAAAGGTTTTAGGAGGGGGGTGGTTGCTAGCTGCTAAGACAGCATTTAGGCCTACCAGTTTTATTTACAGAGTCCTCTCTAGCATGAGCTTTGCAACTTTACAACTGGCCAATCGTCACTCCTAATGGCTCAACCCAACAGCCAATCAGAGGCAGCATAGGGCGGGTCTATTTCTAGTCTGCAACACTGCGAAGTCCAGCAGCTGAACATGTAAGAACGGTAGAAGACTGCCAAACAAACTGTCCATCGGAAAGCAAGCCTGATGTAAGACAGAAGTAAGCTAGCTTACAATGTTAACTGTCCTGTCAGATACAGTAATGTTTCTAGTTTTATAACTTTACCCGCTGTTATTAATCAGAAATGTTAGCTAAGCTAATTGTTCAAAGCACTGGCATCAACCTGGATGTAATGTACGCTAACAGGACGTCAACAGGATAAAATGTGTCGCCATCTGTGTTATTTACACTGGGGGAGCTGGGGACATGTCCCCACCAATTTTTGTTAAAAATTAAAGCATTTGTTAAAGATGCTTTGAAAAATAGCTTGCAACATTAAATGGTAAAGAAGAAATGAAAGTGCTTTGACAAAGGTTTATTTGCACTTGAACATGAACATGACAAAAGAGGAGGGAAGACTTAATAATGTCTGCATGTGTGCTAATTAAGCATTAATATAGATATTACATGAGAAAAGTAGAGCTACATGAGAAATGATGATAAGCAACACAGAATGCCTAAGAACTGTACTGCATTAGATTCTTTAATACTTGATTATATTAGATTTTGAATTGTCACCTGCCACCTGAATTTTGGTGTTTCCCTTTACATAAATAAAAACATTTCCCTCATAACATTGAATTTCCCCTTGTGGGATTAATAAAGTATGTCTTCTTCTTCTTAAATTGATGTAGGAAAGGAAAAAAATTAAAATGTCACCAGAATGCAGGAAATTAAGTGTTTGATGTTCCAGAGTTTCAGGGGGAGGATACCCAGACCCACCCAACTTATATTTTTCAGCTTTGATAATTTCAAAAAATACTGTTAAATTATCGTCACATCTTGTTCTTGTGACACCAGTATGGTGCATCGCCACATCTTGTGAGCTAAGTGTATCTTCACATCCCTAATCCGAGCCCTTGCATGTCGGTATCTTTCTCTTGTTGCAGTAGACAAATGCACGTTATCTATTTTATTTTATTTTACCAGGAAGTCTCCTTGAGATCAAAAATTTCTTTTACAAGACCTGGCCAAGGTAGCAGCCATACATAAACACAACATATTAAAATGCTACATATCTATACAACATGTTAGCTTAAAATAGACCCCTCTTACACTGTCTCTGTGCATTTCTCTGCTTGCAAATCCTTCTCACCTTTTTTACCCCAGACCAGTTTGCATGTCTGGATATTGGCACAATACTCTCGCAACAAAAGGACAGACAGGGAGACAGCTTCACACAACATGCTTGAAACTCAGGTAAACTCCCACTGCAACGTTACAGTAATATTTTTATTAGCTTTAGGTTGAACTAATCCACGCTCGTTACATGATAACATTACATTTACTGCATTTAGCGACGTGATACATTGGTGTTAGCTCACCTGCTGTTTTTTAGTAACTATCATTACTATTTGTTTGTCTTTCACCACAGAGGCTCAGCAGTGTGAGCACAGCTAAATGTATTGAATGATAACAAAAGTGCATGCAGCTACATCCCAACTCAGTGCCTTCACATTAAAAGCAGAGTAGTGGCTTTTCTGAGCAACGGAGAAAACAGGTGTGTGTGTTCATTTCTAAGTGAGGCTAAAACCCATTGACAAAAAGGATGCAAATAAATAAATATTTATTTATTAAGTGATTTCACTGAAAAACTACATATAGGCCCTTTCCCTAAGGTTTTAAATGTAGGACTTTTATCTTATGTAGTATGTAGTGGTAATAATACTTTTACTTGAGTAAAGGATCTTAATACTTCTTCCAACACTAAATTTACATAGCTTAGCCCCTAACAGCATACGTCACAGATTTGAAGATTGCATCTGTCCTATTACATGTAGTATTTGTAAAGGAAAGACAAACATAGCAAGTTGTATACACTTAAACATGCAGCATCACTGCAGTTACTGCTAGAATGGGTTACTGTAGAAACCAGATAAGATTTATTGCCTATGGGGTAAAATCACATTTTAATTCCATTAAACACTCTGCTGTGTGCTCAGCGACTCTTTACAATTACTCGCTCCATCTGCCTCGTGTTCTGTATCCAAATTAATAACTGCTAGTTTGGGATTTTGTATAGCTTTTCACTGGTTACAGAACCTTATGTAATTATGTAAGGATTCCCTCAAATGCACTCCACCACACAGGCTTTTCTTTCTATACTCATATGGCATAGAGGCTGGTCCCAAACTTTATTCAGCAGGCAAGGTCAATTACATGGTGCAGTGATTCAGATGTTGTACTCATAGCATAGTAGTGCCATTAAGTGTTACTTTTTAATGTGCGACTATCAGTTTTATTTTTATTTTTTTACGTTAACAATTTTTGACTGGAGCACTAGTAGAAATTTGGGAGGGAAAATTATGTTTGTGCTTAGCTTAAGTGCTATACAAGCAATATGGTTGCTTGTATAACCTGATCTAATAACTCTAAATATTCTATACAGTTTTCTTTTTCCATTGTACTGCAAATGTCTGACTCTTTCTCTCTGTCTGTAATCACCACTCATTTGTCTTGCTCAATGTCCCGCCCACAGCTGATTGGTTACAAGTCGCGAAAAATAGCCTATCAACAGTCCTGAAACATTTGCTGCGGTGAGCAGCGGAGCTGTGTGTCGAAGGGAAAGCAGGCGATATTACTGAAGCTGCAACCAACAACACAATTTGATGACGTTTATATGATGACAAGCAGCCCGGTGTCCCTGTTACTCCAGTGAACATGCCCGAATACACAGCTGTGGGATTTCACATAATGAAAGTGATGGCTTTTAAATCAGTCGCTCTCTCCCCCTACCCACTAACTTCACCCGAGAGTTTAACACAGCATGTCCCCTCAAAATAACACATCACACAGTCATTAATGTCTAAACCACTGGCAACAAAAGTGAGGACACCCCTAAGTGAAAATGTCCAAATTGGGCCCAATTAGACATTTTCCCTCCCCGGTGTCATGTGACTCGTTAGTGTTACAAAGTCTCAGGTGTGAACGGGGAGCAGGTGTGTTAAATTTGGTGTCATCGCTCTCACACTCCCTCATACTGGTCACTGGAAGTTCAACATGGCACCTCATGGCAAAGAACTCTGAGGATCTGAAAAAAAGAATGGTTGCTCTACATAAAGATAAAGATCTAAAAAGATTGCCAAGACCCTGAAACTGAGCTGGCTCATAGCCAGAGGTTGTCTTTGGAATATAGACATATGAGTGCTGCAAGCATTGCTGCAGAGGTTGAAGGGGTGGGGGGTCAGCCTGTCAAAAATAAGCCGCACTGCATGTTATTGGTCTGCATTGGCCATCGTCCCAGAAGGAAGCCTCTTCTTAAGATGATGCACAACAAAACCTGCAAACAGTTTGCTGAAGACCAGCAGACAAAGGACACCGATTACTAGAACCATGTCCTGTGGTCTGATGAGACCAAGATCAACTTATCTGGTTCAGATGGTGTCAAGCGTGTGGTGGCAACCAGGTGAGGAGTACAAAGACAAGTGTGTCTTGCCTACAGTCAAGCATGGTGGTGGGAGTGTCCTGGTCTGGGGATGCATGAGTGCTGCCGGCACTGGGGAGCTACAGTTCATTTAGGGAACCATGAATGCCAACATGTGCTGTAACATACTGAAGCAGAGCATGATCCCCTCCCTTCGGAGACTGGGCCGCAGGGCAGTATTCCAAACACACCTCTAAGACGACCACTGCCTCGCTAAAGAAGCTGAGGGTAAAGGTGATGGACTGGCCAAGCAGGGCTCCAGACCTAAACCCTATTGAGCATCTGTGGGGCATTGCAAGGTCTCTAAAATCCACCAGCTCCGCGATGTCGTCATGGAGGAGTGGAAGAGGACTCCAGTGGCAACCTGTGAAGCTCTGGTGAACTCCATGCCCAAGAGGGTTAAGGCAGTGCTGGAAAATAATGGTGGCCACACAAAATACTGACACTTTGGGCCCAATATGGACATTTTCACTTTTAGACATTAATGGCTGTGTGATGTGTTATTTTGAGGGGACAGCAAATTTACACTGTTATACAAGCTGTACACTCACTACTTTACATTGTAGCAAAGTGTCATTTCTTTCTGTTGTCACATGAAAAGATATAATCAAGTATTTACAAAAATGTAAGGGGTGTACTCACTTTTGTGAGATACTGTAAATAGTGGCAGAATTCCAAAGAATGTAGTTCTTGTTAGTAGTATTTTACTTGCTAAGGGCTGTGGTGGTGTTTAATATGCTGGGATTTTGGACAAGCCTGAATGTCTGTCTCAGTCATAGACATTCTAGGGCCAGCTGAATCATTTACAATGTGTGACAGTGAAAACACACATGAATTGTTAGTCACAACATTAAGGGAGTAAAGAATTTTTTAGAAAGGCCTCTGAACTGACCCCTCAGCTAGTCATTCAGTGGAGTCAGTTGGAGAAGCCTCACACTTTCCGGAGTAAACACAGTCTTATCTTTCTTACATATGTGGCTACAATGTCTGACAAGGTATGTAGATTCACCATTTATTAGCATTATGAATACACACTATATGAAATGTTGCATACACCATCAGAATTTTCTTCTTTAAAATGCGCATCATGAAATTATGTTTAAGTAAATTAGCTTCCCACAAACATGCTGCTGAAATGCCAATTTATCTCAGAATTGTTGATAGGAAAAATGCAAAAGCAAATAGCATTAAGCATAGACAAGCGCAACACCTCACTGTCTTTGAAGTGGATGATTTCCCAAGAAAAAAAGGATATTGTTTTCAAGGATTAGCACTGGCACAGCTGAGAAAAGAAAATATGTCCAATGCTTACAAGTCACTGTGGTTGAAATGAAAGAACATTCTCAGGTGAATATAACAGCAGTGCTTTGCAAATTGGCGTAACCTCTGAATGCACTCTCTTTGTCAAGTGTGCCATTGTCTCTCATCGACACTCAAGCAGTTCTTAAACATCATTACTCACAGATATAACACACCTTAATGAATTACCCTATGAATAAATGATCATAATGACTGCAATTAAGCTCTAAATACAGGCTGTACTAGATTGTGAAATGAGAGTCTTATGCAAGGCAAGGTTTTATTAGGAGTGAACTGGGCAAATACAGCTGTTTAAATTACTTTTAGACATTAACAGTGACTCTGGGGTTCAAGTACAGGCCATTGTTTTTATTTCATAATAACTAAAGAGTTTAACTGAATACAAATCAATGACCTACACCTTTTTAGTTCTAACTCAAAATTATTCTCTTCTACAGTAATTATGTAAATCATTATATTAATTACCATTAATTATAAATTATTATATTTGTCTTTGCAACCTTTACATTTCAGTGCACCTATTGTTGGGATCACAGGGACCTCACAAAGGTGAAGTGGTTCATTTGTGATCTTTACTGAACTTTTATCATGTGAGTCACTGAACTCAGTTTCACAGCAATCTCCCAAAAGGTCACACAGATATGTGAACTCAGCTTAGAGACCAAGCTGCAGCTTTGACTGGTCAATGGCCTATGACCTCAGACACCTCATTGATTGATTAAAACCAGCAGCACATCTCTTTCTACTGTCTTCCTCCCTAGTCCTCTTCTGGAGGACATCCAGCAGGCCACTCTGATCTTACTGTGCTTTCAGACCAAAAGCCAAGCGAGCGTTCAGGGCGGTGAGTTTACATACAAAGTCAATGCAAAGACGCGTAGAACCGCGATTTCCTATGAGGCGGCGCGAAGATGAAGATTTCTTCACATTTTTGTAAAGACGTTTTAATGCTTTGATGGAGGGGATCACTTCTGCTGCTGTTGCTGTAACTGAGCTAATATCTCTAGTCAGATGTTCACAAGCATCAAGAAAAGTCAGTATGTTTTCAAAAAGAGCCCACTCGTATGCACTTAGAGATGCAAGTCACTTATTATCTATTAAAATAGGAAAAGTAAAAGTAATAAGGTCGGAGCTTATAGATACTGCTATTGTGTCTAGCGGGACCTATAATGTAACATCATGTCTTGAGAGACAAGTCCTGTAATTTAAGTCAAATCGGATTTAACACAATTTAGCACCATGGACTATTGATAAATTATATGATAGAATAATAGAAAAATAATTTGTATTTATTGTCTTGAAATAATCCTTTTGGTTGTCACTATTATCACTATTGTGGTCAGGCACTAGGACCTTCAGGGAGGCTGCATTTCAGTGCGTCTCTGCAGAGCTGTCCAGCAAGGTTACGCTTAACGTTATTACACAAACACACACACGGACACTCACACATGAATGGTGAAGGAAGCTTGATTCAACATGAGTTACACAGAGTGAAATTGTAAGTTGTTATTGCAATGACTGTTACTTGTTTAACTTTAGCTACGTTTACTTGAGGTAAAGGAAAGCAATGTTTTAGTTGTCTATGGAACACTAGTCTAGGTAGCATAAACACCGTTTAATCTAGGCTACACATGAGCAAATACCAACAGATCCGACATACATGCATGTGTAACGGGTGTGGTTAGGGGTGTGTGAAGGACGACTCGAGATGGCTTCTGTTTTTTTCTTTTTATTGGCACCTGTAGAACACAATACACATTAATTGCCTTCTGGCTTCCTCTTACTGCACCTCTGCTTCCCTCAGCGGTGCAAAACGAGACTGAGCACTTCATGTATTTAAAATACATTACAAATACATTACTTTAACACATACAGGAGGTATTTTGCTCAGAGTGCACACTACTCAGAGAGAGCCATTAACACTGTCCAGAAAATTTATTAAATGCAACAATTACATAAAAACAGTACGTTTCCTTAAAACAAAGTAGCATAACAGCGAAACCTGGTGGGCTGAATAAACAGTGTGTGGGTGAGGTGATAGAGACAACGAAAATTACATTAATAAACAGAAGGAAAACACATACCTGTAGAACACAATACACATTAATTGCCTTCTGGCTTCCTCTTACTGCACCTCTGCTTCCGAAACATACAAAAATATAGCGTTTACTCAGAGGAAGAGACGCTGAAATCTCCGACGAGCTACATTCCACAGGAAAAAATAGCAAAAATAAAGATAAATAAACACAACTCAATGAGATAAAATTCACAAATATTCAATAAAATCGTTAAATGATAAAATCCACAGGTGCAAATTTGAATATATGAATTATATCTAGTGCATTTTTAACTCTGTTACACCTGCATACCAACGTATAGTCGTTACTCCAAATATTTTATTCCTTCCACCATCAGGTTATTAAATTCAGCTCGTAGACACTTTAAATAGGATCCTTATCAACAGCTTACATAAAAGTATTTGTTGTATGCTTGTATGCAACCAGTGTTTCCCATTAATTAACGGGATTATGGCGGGCCGCCATAGGTTTATTTGCACATTAAGAAAACATGCAATGCAATTAAAATTGGCCTATAGAAGAAACAAATGTGCATTGTCCAAAAAAGTAACTTCAGTTAAAAAAAACAAGCTACTGATTATAAATGGCCCAAAGTTGTGCATGCACCAATCAGTAACTTTAACAACTTCTTGACACAATTTCCGTTCTCTCCCTTTGAACATGACAAAAGAGGAGTGAAGAATAAATCATGCCTACATGTGTGTTGGCTCAGCAGGGATGATATTACAGAAAAGTTGCTCTATAGAAGAAACCGATCTGAAAGGCTACGTTCAGACTGCAGGCCTTAATGCTCAATTATTAATTTGTTTGACAGTTCACATTATTGCTTAAATGTGGCCAGTCTGAAAGTGACCCGCATGTGCAGAAGAATAACATGGCGTCACACGCAGCAGCATGCTGTCATACAGAAGTAAACAAGGAGCCACAGATATTAGCTCTGGTCAGCTCATACTTGCTAACCCTCCCAATTTTCACGCGAGACTCTCGGATTTTATTGTCCTTTCACGGGTCACATTTCCCTCGATTTGACCTGCAGTCTGCACATAGCCAAAGTGGCCCAAATCTGAATTGGAAAAGTTGACTGGACTTGGCCTGTTCATACTGATCTGAACAGATCTGAGTCACATGAACAAAAAAATCAGATTTGGGACACTTTGGCTACGTTCACGACTGCAGGTCAATGTGACCCAATTCCAAATTTTTGACCCAGATCTGATGAATGCAAACATGGAGGACGGCAGTGATGGAGGTAGTCAGTGGAAGGACAACGAGGTGTCAGACCTGATAACTATTTGGGGTGAAACTTCTATATAAGCTAAACTTGAAGGGTTGTATTGTAACCGGTCTGTGTTTGAAAGCATATCCAAACAAATGGATTAACGGGGCCACAATTCTTTAATGCTATATTAAGTTATCTCTGATTTTTATGATGATGATAATTCTGTTAAAGTCTGAAAAGGACTCAGAAGCTAAATTCAAGTCTAACATCAGGAAAAAGGCAATCCTGCCACCTGACATTATCCTGGCTTTTTGCTGGCAGTTCTACAACCGACCATGAGTGTCCGTGGCATACAGTCCTCTGTGCTCCAGGGGGGCTGATGAAATATTTAGCAGACATTGATTTGAGATTTGAGTTGGCACTTGGCTTATTTATTTATTGAATAATTGACAGGTGCAATATTGAATAGTTATGGCTCACTAGCACGAGCACAATTAACACTGCTGGTTTGAATGTTTAAATGATAAACTGATAACATGTGATATGAAGTGAAATTAAATATGTGAAAGGCATCATTATCTATTCCTCTCACATTCAATTTTATATTGATCTTAAGCATCCACATACATGATCAAACTTTCATTGTGCATCATCAGCCATTATTAGGTTTTGCAAAGACTACTTCACTGATATATGCACAGTAACTGGAGTGGAAATGCTATTTTTAAACATTTGGTGAGTTGTGGCACTTTGGAGTTTACTGACACATTCTCGTGTCACATTCATTTTTAAACATTATACAAAACATTTTTCATTAATCGTTTTGTCTATGAAATGTCTTGAAAAGACTTTGGTCAGTCAGTCCAAAAGTCAAAGATATCTAATTTACAAATATGTAAAAGAGAGAAAAGCAGAAAATTTCTTGTCCATTTCGTATTAGGCAACATGTAGTAGTTGCAAATATGGTAATCTTAATTACCATTTTTGAAACCCGTAAATTAGCCAGGGTTTTGGTTTTGGCGGCTTTGTAGAGTATAGAATATTGCACACACAAATGGGCTGGCTAGCTGGGCAGCCCAGAGCTCCATGACATGATGGATCCATTCTTAACAACAGCCTATATTTGCTTCCCCTTCTACTACTCAACGTGCTCCCTTGGAATTGGTCCCATCAGTGTGGATGAATCTGCCATGTCAAAGGTGATGGAGAAAAGCAAGTATTCTCTCTATGCCTCCTTCTCTCACCCCTGCAATTTTCCCTCTTCATCTGGTTGTCCTCCAGCCTCCCATTTTGTGGCCAATTGGAGAGTGAAGTGTGCACTACCATCTGTGCAAGGGGGGTAGAGGGGAGCTAATAGTTCCACACAAGGGATCAAAATCTCATCACTCTTAACCCCTGTGAGAAAAGCCAAGTCGTAAACGGCCTTCTCAGTTGGACAAACCATTTACTTCTAATATGTTTTAGCAAGTTAAGAGGAATGAGGGTAAGGGGTGGATGAAGCCTTGCCCTCCTACAGTAAATCCCCAGAGAAGCCAAAATCATTCTGAAAAAGTTCCAGTTATATCCATGCTCATACTGAAGTAGCCTTGTGCCTAAAGCAGAAAGATGAATGACAGGTTCTTCTAAACTTGTCATCAGTCTCTAGTTGTCAGTGAATATTCTCTCCTCACAGCCCTTGTATTAATTTGTACAAGGTACAAGTTGTTTATTAGTCAATATACAACACAAGGCTGCATAACAACACGAAATCTGTAGTTCCTTCATACTACACACACAAAATATAATTAAGTGTAGGCCTATATTAATATATGGTAACATACAAAATAAAATAAAAACAATATATACAAATACTGTCTGCTGTCAGTGTTATAGACTTTTGTAGTGGTGAAGAGACATGCTCTCTTTTTATTACAAAAAGTGCATCTCACTAGGTCTTGTTATGGTGGTATTATGAGTCAAGTCCAACCACCCTCTCCTTGTTCTGTGGTTGTGTAATGTTGCTGATGGGAAATCAGATCAAATGTTTTATAAATGGACAGTTCTTTGAAATAAACTATCACAACAATCCTAGAAAAATGATGGGCAACTGCATTCTTGAAAATGCAACATCTACACAACACTTTCACATGTTGCTGACTCCCTGTCAGCAAGTTCATACAGGGAGGCTATCTTTATGCTTTAATCATTCACATCTCTCTCTCTCTCTGTCCATGCCTTCTAACAGCTGACTAGGGGCGTTCTCTCTTAGTTTTCCAATCAAATCTTACCACGATGAGCAAAGCCAATCATGAAGTCACTATCAAACTTTAAATCCGTTCACTCTTCTGCTTCTAGCTGTCATTCAGTACGAATCGCTGTGGCCCTCCTCCACCCCATTCACCTCTTGCTCAGCAGATCCAGGCTATCCGTGGGTCTTGTCTCCAAATCACTTCTCATATTTATGTATCACATGTCAAAAAATTGTTGTTATTCACTCAGTCAAGTCTGTCCTTATTGACCTATCAAGATGAGAAATAAGAACATACAGCACTTTCAAACAATTTAAAAGAAAACACATTAAAGGGGAACTGCACTGACTGTGCACATCAAAATCAGTACACTATGGGGAGTCCTACATAAAGGCCAAGACATGAGCCGAATTGGCAAATTCTTTGATGGCAAGGTTTTTGTATGGAAGCATAGAGAAGTAGCATCAGAAAAAGGGACAGTTTGAGATGGCGTGTGTTGTTCAGATGAAATCGTATGAAACAGATAACTGAGAATACGTTTTTTAGAGGCAGGTCTACAACTGTCACTGTATGACCTGAGGTAAATTCATCACAAGCTTAATCATGTGTTTAATCTTTTGAGATTTAATCCAATGGGCGTCTTGTGGTAAAGCATTAATCACACAGGAGGATTCATATTTAGACCTCAAACACCATGTCCTTGTGATGCAAAATGAATATTAATTGGAGTCTTGAAAATTACCTGGCATGTTCCAACGCAGCGTCAGATTAATCTTTTAACAACTGCATAATCATGTATTATAATATGATATAAATACAGAAGTGAGGGATCTTCTTTATCTGTGAGTGAAACAGAAAGCGACCATGCTGAGGGCCCAAGTAGAGGCTGTGATGTGTTAGAGGAAAAAGTCCAAATTATTGTTTTATTTTGTTGAGACATGTTTTTACTGAGGGGATTTTGGATATCTCTTTCTATTATTTCATAAATCAAAGAATACTGTCAACAGGCATAACAATTTTCGACCTGTTTTTGGGAATAAAATGTTCTGTAAATCAGACTATGAATGTAAAAGCCTTCAGAATATAGTCAGCAATACAACTGGAAAGTTTGGTGTATGTAAGTGCTCCTGAAGCAGAGAGTTTAGGCTCAGAGAAAAAACTCATTTTGAGAAAACGTATTGTAAAATTCTTCACACTTGCATTTAAAAAACAGTATTTACTGACCCAATATTGAATCAGATCCTTAACAACAACACAATATAACATCTCAAACACATAAAAACTGATGAATGAGTAACAGCATGTCTGAGCAGACACAATTACACATACAAAACACACAGAAACAGACAGAGCCACCGGAAAGCTAAACCACGAAGTGTCATGTGACATAGCTAAACCAATCACGTCAGAAATTGGTACTAGCCAGTCAGATTTTATGCTTAGCTTAAATCCCGCTCTGTACTACTAATGAAATCAACAATATAAATAATATATAACCTTAGAAGAAAAAATTAAGAACTATTAGCGATTACAAGACATTTAGTAAAATAAGTTTAACCTGCAAGTATCTTCTTTCCAACACACTACTATGAATCCCTTGGCCGCAAAAGATGCCAAGGAAGTTGCTACTGTAGTTATGCAATATATTATATATTATATTATATATATTATAAATGCTTTTGGGAAACGCACCATGGGGGGAAACACAAACAGTAAAAATTGACACACCAATAGAAAACTATATAGCACTATATGGTATGGCACACTAAGGAATGAAAAATGTGCGCAAATGTGCAGATGTAAACATTTGTTATTTCTTTTGTATTCATCGTGTGAAAAGGGGAGAACCACAAGCAACATTACTAATAACCAGTTTCTGTAGTATTGTTTTGAATTTATTCACCAGTGTGTAAGACTGTGTTGTAGTGTGTGTGTGTTTCAGAATCAGAATCAGAAGGAGCTTTATTGGCAAGTAGTGTTTTACACACATGAGGAATTTGCTTTGGTGTTAAGGTGCTACACGTAGACAAACATACAGTTGACATAAATAAATGTAGAAATATATAAATATGGAATAAATAATGCAAGTTATATAAGAATAATAAAAAGAATAGAGAAAAATAATAGAACTATTTGCAGAGAAAGAAACATCGCAGATATTTACATGTGCATTATTCTGGGTTTATGTTGTGCAGACATATTGCAACACATAAATATATAAATTGACAATATAAAAATATACAACAACAAAGATTAACAATTAACAACAAATATGTGCAATATGCCAGGTTTGTGCATGATATGAAATTAAATTGTATTTTCATGTGCAGAGACATTTGTATTATTTGAAAGCGGGGAGTGTCAGTGGGGAAGAAGCTGTTTTGGTGACGAGAGGTGTTGGTCCTGATGGACCACAGCCTCTTGCCAGAGGGGAGGGGGTCTGAAACAGTTTGTGTCCGGGGTGGGAGGAGTCAGCTGCAATGTTTCCTGCTCGCCTCAGAGTCCTGGAGGCATACAGGTCCTGAAGTGATGGAAGATTGCAGCCAATCACCTTCTCTGCAGAGCGAATGATACCAGATGGTGATTGAGGAATGGGAGAATGGACTCAATGATGGCGGTGTAGAAGTGCACCATCATTGTCTTTGGCAGGCTGAACCTCTTCAGCTGCTGCAGGAAGTACATCGTCTGCTGGGCCTTCTTGGTGAGGGAGGTGATGTTCAGCTCCCACTTGAGGTCCTGGGAGATGATGGTGCCCAGGAAGCGGAAGGAGTCCACAGTGGTGACTGGGGAGTCACCCAGGATGATGGGGGAGGGTGGGACCGGGCTCTTCCTGAAGTCCACGACCATCTCCACTGTCTTCAGAGCATTGAGCTCCAGATTGTTCTGGCCGCACCAGGTCACCAGATAGTCGTAGGCGGACCCATCCCCACCAGAGATGAGCCCAATGAGGGTGGTGTCGTCCGCAAACTTCAGGAACTTGACGGACTGGTGACTGGAGGTGCAGCTGTTGGCGTACAGGGAGAAGAGAAGGGGGGAAAGAAGGTCCTGGAATCAGAGACATTCCCAGCTTCACGTGCTGCTTCCTGTCTGTCAGGAAGTCAGTAATCCACTTGCAGGTGGAGTCAGGCACGTTCAGCTGGGAGAGCTTGTCCTGCAGCAGGGCCGGGATGATGGTGTTAAAAGCAGAACTGAAATCCACAAACTGAGTGGAGGAGTCACGAGGGATGGTGTCTGATCAGCTCATTTGCCAGGTGAGAGTCGTTGATGGAGTGGGGGACTTTGGGTTTATAGTTGGTGATCTGTCCGAACCCCGTCCTGACAGAAGTGGCGTCGTTTGCAGAGAACTGCTCCTTTAGCCTCTCTCAGTACCTGGCTCGGTCCCGACTCCTAAATGCCTTCTCCTTTCCCAACCTTAGCTGTCCGAGATTGGCTGTGAACCAGGGTTTGTCATTGTTATAACTCACCCTGGTGCGTGTTGGTATGCAGGTGTCCTCTTGTTAAGCTGATGTAGGACGTCACAGCCTCTGTAAAATAAGTTTGAGGGCTTGTGTGTCATGTCTGAGGGCAAAGTTTGATTTTTCAGCAAGATTGGTTTTGAGTGGAGAGCTTAATTTTGACCTGAAAATAGGAAGTTTGTGGAATTGGGGGAGAAGTTGTGGATTTGTGTTTAGAGTTTTGAGAAAAAGAAGAATAATCTAAAGAAATGTGTTTAAGCAATCGAGACAACTGTAACAGATCAGGACTGACAGGTACACTGAAAAGTCATTAATTCAGTCAAGTCCTTGTCCCAAGCTTGTCTCAAAGACTTAACCTAGATCGAATTATCAATAATCAGTGTGAAACAACATCAATAAACACAAAACAACAAAACAGTGTCATTCTTCTTCTGCAGAAGATCTACAGAACAGCTACATGTGAACATGGCCTCCCTCTGAAATTATCTTAAAACCTCTTCCAAACTGAATACTGAAATAGTCTAATGTTCTTGTTGGTGATAACTGATGTTTGTGTCAAAAGCTCTGTGTGTGTGTGTGTGTGTGTGTGTGTGTGTGTGTGTGTGTGTGCTGTGTTAAATCGAAAGTCACCCATTTGCATACCAGCCAAGAATCTAAGTATAAAACTGAGAGTTGGTGTGTGGCCATGTGAAAGAAAAAAAACGCAGTAGGGAATCTCTGTTCAGCTGCAACTGACAGTTCAAAGGTTCAGTTTGAAATTGAGCTTGTAATTATCTCGTCGGCTTGATAGCCTGTATCTTAGAGGGCCGAATCTTTCTCTTTCTGCATGTCCCACCTTCATTAATAGCCCTGCATATCTACTGTAACAATCCTGCTCACTTAATTATCTGGCAGCCAACCATTTCATTAAAACCTACAAAATCTACTATTATTTTAATACACACTGGTACTGCAAGAAACCTTACCCACTACAAAATAACATGAGATACAGATGCAGTTGAAAAAAGACTTCTAGTATTATATATTATTATTTAAAATATCATGTCATTGGTGAAGAAAATACAAATGAAAGTACCATTATAGTTTCAAATAATCAAGTCTTGGACTTGCACATTCATTCTTCCTGTCAGTCATGTAGCCATTTAACAACAACAACAACAACAACAATAATAATAATAAACCACGTTTTTAAGCAACAGGCTTGATATGATTCACCACGGAACAAGCAGATGGCAGTATTTGCTTTGACCAGGATTTCTGTTTTATCTGAGGTCAAATTGTTGACAACACAGAGGCAATCGGTAAGTGAACCCAGCATTCCAGGGTCTGTGGAGATCTGTGTGTCATCAACGTAAACGTGAAAAGAGACACATTTCTCAATAATGTTTCCAAGGGGAAGCATATACAAGGAAAATAAAAAGGGTCCCAAGACCGAACCCTGAGGCACAACATATTTAACCGAACAGAATAAAGAGAAATAGTTATTAACAGACACACAGAACCTCCTATTGGACATGTAGGATGAAAACCAGATCCACCAGTGCCTCAGTCTGTCTAACATGATGTTGTGATTAATGGTGTCAATGTAGCGCTAAGGTCCTGGAGTACCAGGACTGAACACATGCAGCAGACATTAAAAGGTCATTGGTGGTTCTTAGCAGGGCACTCTCAGTGCTATGGTACCTCCAGAAACAGATTTTTATGTTTTATCTGGACGACCTTCTGCTGCTGGCGCCGTCCCAGAACGAAGCGGTGGTGCAGACGGCCCAGCTAGTCGCACACCTGTCTTACCAGCTCTGTCGGTCATGAGGCTTCTGGGCCTCCCCGGATGCTGTATGCTTTTCCGCTGGTGCGACTGATCCCGCGCCTTCTGGATCGCCTGCAATTTTCAACCTTGGCGGTGATTCTGGTGGCCCCGGAGTGCACCACCGCCTCCTGGTTTCCCTGTCTCCAGCGGTTGCTGGCAGGGTAGCCGTGGAAACTCCACTGGAGGGGGACTCCCCAGCTGAGGTGTTGACTCATCCAGCTTCGCCTCTAACCCATGCGAATGGTTGCCTCCAAAGTCTGTTTGCAGGGGATATAAACAGACTCCAGCAACGGTGACACATGGGACTTCTTTGTCTATGACTATGAGGGAAAGCTACAGGAAAACATTGGCATGAGGCTCAGGTATAATTTGGTGATGATGGACACACGGTTGTTAGGCACTGGCTACAAGCTTTTTGTCAACAACACTAGTCCTACCCTTTTTGGTGACCTCCTTCAGAAGATGATCTGGGCATGTGGAGCCATCCGGACAAACACAATTGGATTCCCAAAACAAAGCCCAACAGTCAGGACTCAAAATATCCCTGTGACAGCATATGCTGGATCAGAAAAGACTCCATCATTTTGATCCAGGGACGTCTTTTTGTGTTCAACATTCCACACAGATTATGTGGACGACACAGTGTGAAGAAGGGTCAAAGGTGTCAATGGGCACTGGGCGTTCAAGGACATCCCAGTTCCACCTGTGGTAAAGCAGTGCAACCAATACATACTATATACAGAGTACCCGTGGGGTCTTAAAAGTATTAAATGTCATTACCAAAGTATAAAATTTCGTTTACCAAGGTCTTAAATTTGTTCTTGTCCTATCGTGGGATTAATGCCGTAACGTCATAAATAAACACTTTTTATGTGTGTGACTTTATTATTTGCTCCGTTTGGTGTGATTCGGCACTACGGGTAACGTTACTGTTTACGTCAGAGTTCAGCTTTACGTTCTGGACTGTGGCGTGTTCGTGGTGCACAAGCTCTGGCATCCAACTCTGGCATCCAAGCTCTGGTGCTAATCCTTCAGTTGTCAGGAAAGAAAAAAAAAACGTCTCTGACGTGCTGCTAACAAGCTAACGCTAGTTCATTGCCTGAGAATGGGAAAGTGTTTGAAATTCAGAAAGCCAGAGACACCGACAAGTGGCAACTGAGACTGAGGAAAGTGACGATCATACTCAGGCGAGCGCTAATGAAACAGTGGAGCTGGAAGACCCGCTGCAGGTTACTGGTCAGTGAATGTTACAACAGAAATGGGGAGACAGTTGTGTACGAGGACCGTGTCTGTGTGTCGGCGTTGTGCCGCTGTTGTAGTGTAACGTTATGTGAATGGAAACACCCGACATGCTAACGGACATTAAACTTACATCACCCTATCCGCTGATCACCGGCATGAGGAAAAAACAAACCGGAGCCCAACTCCTTATCCCTGCTGCTTTCAAGCCAATACTATATAACACTATATTTCAAACAGACTTAAGATGTACAAACCGAACAGGATAAATAACCACATTATATAACCTTATCTAGCCAAGGTGTAACTAATTGTAACAACTCATACTGCACAATTTGTTTGTATTTTTGATTTCACCCCTTAAGAGTTCTTAGTGTACAAATATTGGATTATTTTCATAGGTGTAATTTACGCTGGGGATACTGGGGTATGTTCTGAAAAATGGCTTGAAACAAGAAATGTTAAAAAAAAAAATAAATTTAAATACTTGAGAAAGGTTTATTTGCACAATAAGAAAACATGCAATGCAATTTAAATATAGAAGAAACAAATGTGCATGTCCAAAAAAACTTTAAGCTAAAAAAACAAGCTTCTGAGTACTGCATTATATTCTGTTTTAATTGTCACCTGAGTCATTTTATATAAATACACAATTCTACCGTAAATTGGTGCAATCAATAAATCGTCACGCCCCTAATTTGAACCCCTATGTCCCCACCACAAAGTGACGTCCTTGATTTATATCAAGTACAAATACACCCTAAAAAGCTATAGTGTGTTAAATATTAATGTATTATAATAAAATGTTTTATTAAATTCGTGTAACTTTGTAAATAATTTTCTCTGGCTTAAAATTCATACAGATTTTTCATTTTACGGCAATGAAGTTGGTATTAAATTTCATCCTAGGTGGTATTAAAAAGGTCTTCAAAATCTTAAATTTAACGTTGAGAATCCTGGGGGTGCCCTTTATATATATTCAACTGTGTTTTATGCCAACGGAAATATAGTAATTTTAGTGCTTGACATATTTATGTTTTGGTAAATGTTTCTCAGTGTTGTCATTTTTCTGTATAGGTGTATGGAGCGGACCTCTCTGACGACCTACTGGGCTACTATAAAGTGTTCCACAAGACGAGAAAGTGATACCTTCTTTTTTCATGGCAATCACCATTCTGAACACCTTCCTCCTCCACAAAGACAAGCAAAAGGAAACGGACCTCTCTTTCACCTATACGCCAGAAGGCGTTCTGAAAGGCCCTTGTCCAGGAGCTAGTAGAGGTGGGGTCAGCCGGACCTGTAATCTACTATCAGGGAGCACAGCAATGGTGGTCGGCACTAAGAGTGCACTAAGAGCCATGCAAAGACGGCAATGAAGTGCTTCTTATGTGATGTGCCTTTGTGCTTTGTCCCTGGGCAGAAACATGGCTCAGGGTGGGCGGCCATCTGCCTCGACCGGTTGGGGGTGAGAGAGAGAGAGAGAGAGAGAGGGGAGGGAGGCAGCCTACACAATATACACACAGAGGTACAGACAGTAAAGGTGATGTTGCTATAGACTGAATGAAAATAATCCTAATGTTAATGATTATAATAACAATAATAACAATAGGACTAGTAACAATAGTTGTAGCAGAGGGTGTCGAGCAGGAACACGGGGGGAGCAGGTGACCCGCAACCACAGAACACCTGCAGTAAGTGATAGGAGGAAAGAGGAGAGGGACAAGAAAGCACAAGACTACCGGAAAGGGGAGAAGTCGAGTTGGTAACATGCATTAATGGAATGATACAGTTGCATACAGAGGGAGAGAAAGTAGAGGAGAGAGGAGCTCAGGGCATCATGGGAAATCCCCCGGCAGTCTAGGCCTATAGCAGCATAACTAAGGGATGGTTCAGGACTCACCTGAGCCAGCCCTAACTATAAGCTTTATCAAAGAGGAAAGTCTTAAGCCTACTCTTAAATGTGGAGATGGTGTCTGCCTCCTGAACCCAAACTGGAACCTGGTTCCACAGGAGAGGAGCTTGATAGCTGAACGCTCTGGCTCCTAGTCTACTTTTGGAGACTCTAGGAACCACAAGTAACCCTGCATTCTGGGAGCGCAGTGCTCTGGTGGGGTAGTAAGGTACTATGAGCTCTTTAAGATAAGATGGTGCCTGACCATTAAGAGCTTTGTAGGTAAGAAGAATGATTTTAAATTCAATTCTGGATTTTACTGGAAGCCAATGCAAAGAAGCTAAAACAGGAGAAATATGATCTCTTTTCCTGGTTCCTGTCAGAACACGTGCTGCAGCATTCTGGATCAGCTGAAGAGTCTTAATGGACTTTTTCGAGCAGCCTGATAATAAGGAATTGCAGTAATCTAGCCTAGAAGTAACAAATGCATGGACTAGTTTTTCTGCATCATTTTTAGACAGGATGTTCTTGATTTTCGCAATATTACGTAGGTGAAAAAAGGCGGTCCTTGAAATTTGCTTAATGTGAGACTTAAACGACATGTCCTGATCAAAGATAACTCCCAGTGGTGCTGGAGGCCAGGGCAATGCCATCAAGGGAAACTATATCTTTAGATAATGCGTCACGGAGGTGCTTGGGCCCCAGAACATTAATTTCAGTTTTATCTGAGTTTAACATTAGAAAATTACAGGTCATCCAGGTTTTAACATCCTGAAGGCACATTTGAAGTTTAGCTAACTGATGAGTTTCATCTGGCTTGATCTATACATATAACTGAGTATCATCTGCATAACAATGAAAGCTTATGGAATATTTCCTGATAATATTGCTAAAGGAAGCATATATAAAGTGAAGAGGATTGGTCCGATGACAGATCCTTGTGGAACTCCATGACTAACTTTGGCATGCATGGAGGACTCATCGTTAACATGTACAAACTGAAATCGATCTGATAAATAGGACTTAAACCAGCTTAGAGCGGTTCCTTTAATGCAAATTAAATGTTCCAGTCTCTGCAATAGGATCTGATAGTACTGATAGATCAACTTAAAGGGATACTATGTGATTCTGCAGAGTTTATTGATAAACAAATTCATGAAATTGCATTGCCATGATAACCAGTCCTACTCTGCTGAAATATAGCAGAATCCACAGCGTCTGCTGTCCGAGAGCAAGTTAGCCTCAATAACAGGGCATGTTTCAGCAGACAACAGCTCTGGTGGACAGTCCTGCAGTCAGCATGCCAACTGCACGCTCCCTCAAAATTTGCAACATCTGTGGCATTGTGCTGTGTGATGGAACAAAAGTGTTGCGTTTAGAATTTTGTTCAGTGTATGTATGTATGTATGTATGTATGTATGTATGTATGTATGTTTAAGGACTAATCCTTTGATCCACACACCATACCAGTTGGTGGCGATAATCCACCAATTTCTTGTTTACCAATCGCTAATAATCATGCAGAAGAAGAAGATACTTTCAGACTAAAAAAGCAAGACAATTTACTTGGCTCATCCTCAGTCCAGCAAGCTCTAGAACATAGAAATGCTCCTTTTGCATGATTAAGTTATTTTTGAGACCTTGATGTGTTTGTTGCACGTATAGCCTATAATAATGTGGAAATTTTTCTATACATTTTTATAAATTTCATTGTTGGTTACAGTTTTTTTCAAATGCTTAAACACTATAACCAGGCATTTGAACTAAAATTTCTAAACCATAACTCCATTTTTCAAAAAGCACACCCATTTCTCTAAACCCTACACACAAATCCCTTCATTTCTCACTGCCTGCACCATTGACAAAACACTATTCAATATGAATATGAACTAACATTGATTATTGTTCACTCAATCAGCACAGGTTGAGCTCAATTAGCACACAGCTACCCAGGTGGAAACACAAGGAGTCATAATTGATAACTCACCAGTCAGAAACTTCAATAGATAGATAAAAGGCCAGAGTCAATTCATTCAGTTTTGGAACAATAGATCCAGAGAAATGTGAAGGAAGAGGTGGAGGACACCAGAGAGGAGGAGGAGGAAGAGCAGTATGGAGAGGAGGAAGAGTTGAAGGAAGAGGAACAGAAGGGGCCTTTCCGAAACTAGACCCTCGCCACTTCCACTCCGACACGGAGTGAACTCTGGTCGGAGTCGCCCTCACAGCCAAATCGAGCTCCATACCCATGTAGGGTTTATATACAGCAGATAACTTTCGGACGAACTACCCTCTCCCCCTAGCGTAAATTGGATCTGACGTCTGCTGTAGCCTAGGCCTACTCACTGCTATAATACATGTATCAAATAAACAACATTTGTATTTAGATTCAGGATTGATGTTGAGGGAAAGTGTGTCTTTTTTTGCAATAAGGAAGCTGAAAGCATTTGTCATTAATTTTGTGTTTGTGTCGAATATTTCTTTAAGAATGTGACTTTAGACATCATGAAAAATAAATATTATGTATTTTATTATATTAATATTAATATTATTAATATTATTTTATTAAAATATTTATATTCATTGTAAAGAAAAGCCTAGGTTATATATTTAAACATTTTTATCCTATATGAAAAAAATTACATTCACAAATGCAAAATTTCAATAAATCAAATATTATATTGAAGCCATTGTGTGTAATTAGCAAACTTTTACATTAATTTTTTTTTGTAATGTTTCTATGCTATTTATTTAAAACACACTAAACTTTGTTGTAAATCTGCTTGTAAAACCCACTGTAAGACAGTACACAGGGACGTCTGATACAGTCCCAGATCTTGCTGCTAGGGCGACAGCTTTTAAGAGTTCTACCTGGTGTCGACTGAGAAGGAAGCAAGTTAGATATGATGGATTTGATTCACTGTTGGTCAATGTGACATTATTTTTCAGTGAGGTGTATTGTTTCCCCCAGGCCATGAGACTTTTAAACTCTGACTCAGATTTATTCACAGCACTGCTCCATGATCAAGGTGCCTACAGCGGTTTACCTCCTACACTGAATTCCTGGTGATGTAAAAAAAATAAAATGACTATGTGTGGCCATTAGAGAGAGTTAAAGGAGACCTATTATACTGCTTTTCCAGTCCTATATTGTAGTTCTGTGACTCCTGTATGGCAGCTTTGCATGATGTCTTATACTGCCTCCTCATGTAGGCCTTCATTTCAGCCTGTGTATGAAACAAACCGTAGATGCTCCTGTCTCTTCAAGACCCCCGCCCCCCCCCAAAGCCCACTGTCTTCTGATTGGCCAAGACCTGAAGCATGTTACCAGGCTGCTGTTGTTGCTGAGCAGTACAGGCAGACTGAGCGTTGCTGTGCTGTTGCTGTGCGGACCAAATGTACAAAAAACATCGGCTCCGTTGGTAATAAAAGCTCTTGAACAGGAGGAAATCTCATGTTTTTGTTGACAGGGATTTCTTTTAAATACTTGAAGCTTTGACCATGTTTAACATTTTATTTAGCTGACACTTTCATCCAAAGCAATTTACAATTCCTTTATGTCAGAGGTTGAACGCCTCTAGGGCAACTAGGGGTTAAGGGTCTTGCTCAGGGACACATTGGTGGATGTGTCACAGTGGAGAATTGAACCTGGGTCTCTCACACCAATAGAATGTGCCTTATCCACTGCACCGTCACCACCCCACGAAAATTGACATGAACATCCAACATTGTAGATAAGTCATAAAATGTGGAAAAGCATAATAGGTCTTCTTTAAGCCTAGTTAAAACTACACAGTTTTGAGACCAATGTGACATTATTTTTCAGTGAGATGTATTGTTTCCCCCAGGCCATGAGACTTTTGAACTCTGACTCAGATTTATCCACAGCACCTACAGTGGTTGACCTCCTACACTGACCTCTGTGTGGCCAACAGAGAGAGTAAAAGGAGACCTATTATACTGCTTTTCCAGTCCTATATTGTAGTTCTGTGACTCCTGTATGGCAGCTTTGCATGATTCAAGTTTTTATACTGGCCCTTCATATAGGCTTTCATTTCAGCCTCTGTCTGTGTCTGAGTGTTCAGAACAGGAGTAAATGTGAGGTTTTGGCTCACAATTTTATTATCAATATTTGAAGCTTTGACCACATTTGACCAATAACTACAATAGCTAGAGCATTCATTCTTTTTGCAGGGAAAAGATGATGTTTTTGTCTTTCGCACCATCACGTTAAATTGGTAGAATTTGGTAGAAGACGGCGTTAAAAAAGCTTGGCAGCGCTAGAGGTTTTCCCTGAACTGGCCGCGGTAGCCCTTTGTTAAACCCCTTGACACCTCTTCCTTTCAGACTGCAAACCAAGATAGCGCATGGATTCCCCCAATGCCTGTTTGTGCATATTCGATACGTACCTAGGAACCTTTTGCAAGCCCTGGTTTGTCGTTTATGTCTGTTGTCGCTAATTTGCATCATACCTACATCATACCTGAATTTATATCTTTTCTATGTTCTATAGACAAATTCCCAGCAACTCTCTTGTTGCTGGTGAGGAACTTCTGAGTAAGAGGCCACGGGGGTAATAGAGGCTCTGTTTGACACCACCTTATTGGTAAAATAAGATAAAAACAATTCACAGTCATCATTACTTCCAGCTGAGGCACAAGGAGGGGTTGGGTTTACCAGCTGATCCACAGTCTTAAACAGAAACCTGGGATTGTGTTTATGTGTAGTAATGAGTTCAGAAAAATAGTGTGTTCTCGCATCCTTAACCATGTTATTGTAGTTAATTAATAAATCCTTCAGACTGAGGTAATGGACTTGGAGACTGGATTTTTTCTATCTGCGCTCTGCTTTCCTGCATTCCCATTTTAGGCTGCGAATGCGGTCATTTATCCAGGGTTGCTTACTAGCTTTAGACGTAGGCCTAACCTTTAGAGGAGCAGTAATATTTAGTGACGACAAGCAGATATGATTGAAGTGATCGACCAGATTTTTGGTGTTGGAATCAGACAGGTGTTGGCTTTGGTTCTGAAAGAATGCGCAAAACATTTGAAACACTTTGTTCATTAAAGAAGCGAGAACACACGGAGCTTGGTGAGGCGGCATGAGTAACAGGCGAATCACAGCTAAAAACAATACATCTGTGTTCAGATATGGTCATGTCCACTAATTCTACAGAGGAAATGCTGACACCCAGGGTAAAAACCAAGTCCAGTGTATGACCACGGTTATGTGTTTGCCCTTTGACATGTTGTTTGAAGTTAAAAGAAGTGGCCATATTTAAAAAGTCAGTTGCATTAACATTGGTGGGGTCATCAACATGAATATTAAAATCGCCACAAAGAACAATTCTGTCATAATTTAAAACCAGAGTAGATAAAAATTCAGGAAGTTCTGATAAAAATCCTCCAGGCGGTTTTGGGGGGCAATAAATTATAACAAATATGATAGGTTGCAGCCCTCCAACTTTAAGAGTGAGAACTTCAAAGGAATTAAATTCATCACAGCGTACTTGATGACATTTAAATTTTTTCCTATACATTGTAGTGGGACAACGGTGTGGATTTGTGCATTTTATATTAAATAAATTTGGAGCTACTCCAAATCCCTCTTTTCCTCTCCCAGAGAGGAGCAGGGGGATTAAAGATCAATTTTCAACAGACTGCTGAAGAGACCCCAACGGAAGGGGGGGTGGAAAGTTGCTTTCTTTAAGTACTATGCCTGGGCAGTTGATCGTAAAACTGGCGCCTTTTTGATTCCGAAGCTGATAACGTGGTGCCTGACTGTTAAACTGACAAAAGGGACACTAACCAGCGATTAGCATTTCCCTGAACAGCCTATCAAAACTGAATTAAACTGAACTAAATTCCCCAGTTCCTAAGGAGAGATGGTCTTGGATTAATCTAAGCTTTCCTCATGTAACCTGAGCTCCCCCAAGTGGACGAAATAAGTATTACATGCCCTCGTCGGAAATGCACTAAATGTATAAATATCCTGACCAATAATGTGACAATTGTTTCCTGTTACCAAATGCTTAACTTATGACCGTACAACCGTTTGACCATTGAGGTTTGACTGTGGAAAATATTTAATATTTGATTATAATACGCGCAAATAGATTTCTTTTCTTTTAGACGTTAAGTTTAGAAAGGCAGTCCCTCGGGAAACCTGAAACGCCCTCTGGGGAACCACGCCCCAGGCAACAAGCGACGGCAAGAGCAACACGCGACGTCGTTCAGTCTCTGCTCTGCTCTTCTCCTCGTGCCCTGGCCTTCCGCTCGGCTCTCTGGACGCTTCGGCACGCGTCCGGCGTGACTCTCCGGGCAACGCCCTAAGAGGTCGGCCAGCAAAACAGGCCTTTGTTCGCTTGAAGCTACACACGCGAAGTGCCGCAACATCGATCTGCCCCTCAGTTTGTTTTATTTTCTTTCTTTCTTTTGTTTTGTTAAAGTTATCAGTCCGTTAAGTTACATTGGACTAATTCAGGAACGACCAAATTCCATTTTAAGCTTTTTCGTCGAGCCAACTTCACCGAGGTCAGAACAAACCACGTAGTCTCGCCAGCGGCCACGAAGGAAACCTGAAAACAGCCGAATTGACAGACGGAGGAGGCGTTTTCTTCAGACACAGAGAACCCCGAAGAATCCCTAGCAAAAAGCCAGGATCGGGCAGCTAGCGTGGGACCCGTGCAACAGGCCAAAGCAGGCCGTCGAAAAGCCGTAAGACCTAACAAACATTCGGTGGTCAGAGATGTCCCGTAACATTAATATTTCCTTTTAACTCCTAAACTCATAGCTTACTTTCATTAGTTCTCCTCTGCCGTATGAGTCAAATGCTTCCCACAATCGAACCTCCATTTCTCATTGTTCAGCCATTGTTTATTTTCCCTGTATTTAACCACCCTTTTATATCGCATTAGTTAGAGAATAAATTCACTGTAATATAATCAAGAACTGTGTGTGTTGCCTATTTCCACGTCCCTGCCAAGAGAATTGACCCTTTAGATATGAGACTGACTGATTTATTTTAAGATAATTTAGTGATTATTATTGATTATATGATTATTAACTGATCACTAGTAATAATTGTATAATTATTAAAAGCTACCTAGAGGTCCGGAGACTCTAGGATTATAATAACTTGGGTGGTGCCCTGAAACGAGGAATATTTATTTGATTTTATGAATATTAAAATTCATAATTGGGTATTAATTCTCATAAATTTATTAAAATTCATAACTAATTTAGCCATGCTACAACACGCTGCTTAGCCCACCACCACGACCACTGACCCTCGGTTGACTAAAACAATCATATTGAGGCGGACACAGTTCAGCTAGCTGGCTATAGTCATTCATTTGCAACCAGGATTCAGTTAAAAACATAAAATCTAGATTTGCAAAAAAGATAAAATCATTTAAGATAAAAGTCTTACTTGACAGAGATCTCACATTGAAGAGAGCCATTTTAAATGAGTTTGTTCTGGGTGCTGGAGTTGGTGCAGTTGTCCTAATCCTTAAGAGATTCCTATTATTTCTGTGTGGGATGTGCACATTTCGGTTTACTGGTCTATGCGTGATGATGACAGGAATAGAAGTCTTTGGAACAGCGCTGGGAGCAGACAGCAGGTGGAGACAGTTATTTGTGGCAGTGAGTCAGAGATCTGTTCAGTGAGCGGTGGTGTGTCCAGGTGTGCTGCATCAATGATTAGTCATTCACGTAAGTCATGTGTGGACCGCACCACATGCTGTATGTGCGCAGCTAACATTTCTGAGCCCCGTTTGTTTGGGTGAAGTCCGTCTGTCTTAAAAAGAGACATTCTTTGCCAGAAAATATTAAAGTTATCGACATAACACACACCGTGAGCCCTGCAGGCGGACTGGAGCCAATCGTGGAGGCCAAGGAGTCTACTGAAGCGGCCAGCACCTCGACCAACTGTGGGAATGGGACCAGAGATAAAAACAGACTTTCCACACTGCGTTAAAAGGTTAAAAAGACCTGATTTTTTCAGCTCAGACTGTTGAAGAACTGTGTCATTAGTTCCCACATGGACTACCACTCTTGTGATGGAGGACGGGAGCGACAGCATCAGGTCCTGGAGTTTTTTTAAATGTCAGCCGTGGTGGCACCGGGGAAGCAGTGAGTGGCAGCGTTAAAGAAACGGATGTTTCTGGTTATGGAGTCACCAATTACTAGTGTGGTTGGGGAGAAAAGAGGACGAGGAGATGCTGGTTGTGGGGTTCCAGAGCAGGACTGAGCAGAATCTGCTTCAACACTGCGGGCGGACTGAGAATGGAGTGTGTGAGCTTGTGTTAGAGTAGCAGTAACATGCCTGAGAGAAGGGCTACCTGACGGTGCAAGGTAGAGACGGCCACACCTGACAATATGGATTATTATGTTTTGTTACGCTATGTATTTAAGCTCAATAGTTGAAAATTAACATTACAAAACATATTTTTGTAACAAATAGAGGAAAAACACTCACAGTCTCGCCCTCCCTCTTTGAAGCTATCACTTGTGCTGCAACTGTCTGGAAAGAGTTGACAGGACCCGACTCTTTTGGAGGCACTTTAGCAGTGGAGGTAGAACAGAGTAAATACGCCTCCCCTCTCAAAGAGTTTGAAAACTTGCTCAAGTTGCTCCAGCAGAGTAAACTGGTCACTTTCCAGATCCAGATAGCTTTTCTTGCTGTGTGACCTCTGGGTCTGAAAGTGTTGTGGTCACAGGCCACCGCTGCTCCAAGAGGCAACTCACCATGTAGTAAGACCTATTCCATCTCATGAATATATACTGGGTCAATTTAAGCTCAGCTGTGCCTCATTGCTTTTGTTTGTTTTTGAGTTTGCTGCTGGCCAGCTCACTCCTGAGATGTTCTAGAAGGCACCTGACAGCCCCAAGTGTCTTGCTACCCTGGGGATCCTTCTTCAGGGCGTGGTTGACCACTGACTTAAAGGGGTACTTTGCAATTCTAATCCAATACACTTTGTTAAATTCCGCAAATATTTCCTCATGGGTAGGATAAGTCTCTGTTTTTCGTGTGCTCTGAAAAAAAATCCGGTTTTCCTCCACAGCCCCATGGTCTGTAAATTGAGCACAAACAAAGCTGCTCGGAGCGAGCAGCAGTTGGCGGTAGTCAGTACAACAAGAGAGAAACCAAACTTTGCTGCCTCCTGCTTCTGCTGCCGTTTTTTCAGCCAACGATATTTCCACTGTGTGACACTCCTCAAGCGGCATTGTGGTCAGACTGTATGAAATCAGCTCCCAATCCTAATTAATAAAGTGTCAGGTGACTCCTAAGTATGCCTCGGTGGCAATGCTCATCCAAGCATCTGTGGTGAGTGTCATATTTATGTAACATTTTTTGAGTTTCTCTCTCTCAAGACTAGCCTCACATTTCTTCTCCATCAAATCCGTAAAGTGGTGTCTGGGTGGAAGCATATACCCTGTGTGAATAGCTTTGATCATCTCACGGAAGGCCCTCCACAATAGCAAGGGGCTTGTGTCCTTGATAATCATCCATAAGATGCTGTCAGAAAGCCATCTGGGGTGTGCATGGATTTGAACTGCTTTTGTGTGAAAAGTCCTCCCTGCTGCTTTCCATCATCCTGAAAAAGCGACACATAAAGCACACCAGCTTGGTGTGAGACGAGGCCAGGAATTAAATGTTGTTAGCCTGTGGGGCGAAGGCCAAGCCGGCATGCTCCTGGACAAAGCACACCTCACACCGGGTATGGATACACCCTGGCAGGATAAAGCTCATCTGGCAGATGAGCCACAGGCTCTCGCTGACTTGCTATCTGACATCTTCTTAGGATAATTTGCTTTCTAGAGAGCTGAAGAAAAACGGGAGCCGATTTTCCGGTCTCACGGCCCTTTATACTCAAGTTGACACCGTCGTTGTGTCTCGTGTGGATTCTGCAGTTGCTGCCGCACAAGCTGAAAACCGATGTCGCTACAAGAAGGAATGGCAAGTTTGAAATGATTTCTAGAGTAGCAGCCTGCCATTTACACTGTTCTACTCGACAGCTGCACATTCAGCAAAATTGACGTCTCCAATGTTCAAGAAATAGCTGAAAGCACTCAAGCCAATGAAAGATGCACAGAAGCTTTACTGGTATTATTGACACAATTGTCCAGGAAATCAAATGGCGATCCATAAAGATTTGGCAAAGAGATCTACGAGTGTTGAGAAAGAAATTAGATTCACATCCCTAATAAAAATGCCCTTTGACCATGCGCTCTTGTCACACTCTACAATTCATAGTTTTCAGTCACGTGACATGCGCGGTGGCCTGGAGGGCAAAATAACAGACCGACATAGCGACTCACACAATAGAGACGCCCCAAAAGCAGTCAAATTTTATTTGGATCACCTTTCAACCTAAGAAAAAGAAAGATATGAACACAAACTGCGTTAACATTACAGAATCCACTGCCGCATTTCTACCATTAAAAACCGCCAGGTCCCTGCTGGCGCTGTTTACGTTTACCTTGTGGGGAATCCCTCTCCTTACACAGGCCAGGCTTGTCTCCTCCTCAATTACTGCATCCAAAAGCATGCATTCTCAGTAACTCAAAGTAACAGTTTATCACTTGCTTACTGTTTGGGAAGCAGTGGAAAATAGCCTAACGTCTTCCGTCTTGGAATGTGACATCACATGAAAACTATGAATTGAACACACCTTTTGCATTCTAGAATCATTACTAACATTACCTCGACTGTAAGGGTGTTCAGGAGGTGACGTAATTTTAATGTCCTCCTCATCATCACTATCTGTTATGGTGAGCGGTCTCGCTCTCCCTTTCCCTTCTGTTTTGTCTGTCTTCTCTGTGTCTGTGTCTACCAATCCTCTCTGCACCTATGATGATTAGATTTGTTTCCAGTTAGATATTTTAACTTTAAATAGTGGAGATACGAGTGCAGAACGGGTGCAAGACACAACCACAGGTAAAAAACCATTTGCCTATTACAGCACCAAAATGGACACAATAGAGCAAGGTTTGCCACCCTGCTACCAAGGACCAGCAGCAGGGGTGTTGGTGCCTACCAAAAAGCCTCTGCTTTCACCCAGTAACATGTGCACATCTCCATATCCACATTCTCCATTATCCATATTCAAAGATGCAGTACAATCATCCAGCTACCAATATGGTTTGGCCTTCTGAGGGCACACCACATGACTGTGCAAAACAAAGCAGTCTCATTGTGCATGACCAGACATGTACCTATTGATGCACACATGACATTGTTTGTTGACAGCTCGTGTTTTCGAGACTTAACAGACAATCATGCAGGATATGGTACTGCACAGCTAAATTAGCTGATCAGACGCAGATGCATCAGATGCAGATGCAAATTCAAGGTGTAGATAAAAGTGCTAACAGCAGGTTAACATCTACAGACTCTGCATACTCCTGTTTGCCACATCTATGGTAATATATAGAAGCAGTGTGGGTTTCAAACAGCTGATGGGACCATCACCCACAGGGCAGCAATTTCACAGTTGATGGCAGCCATGCATCTACCTGATGTAGTGAGCAACATCATTAACAGTGGTTCGGATAAGATTCTAATTATTCTATGTGTCATTGCTTCCATATTATTTCTTCTTCTGTTTATTAAAAAAATAATCAGCAACCTAAAATGTGCGCAAAACATAGGAATATTTTATTTAATATTTAAATTATTGTACGTGAGTAACTAAAAGTAGTATTGGGCTTGTTGATGGTTGGGCACTGTTGTAATTTTAATTATAATAGTAAAAAGCTGAAATATTACAATTATTACTTTATTTTAACTACAGTAAATCACAGCAGTTTTAATTGCACTGCACTACTCTACTCCACTTCCTCTTGAAATGTGTCACAGTTAAACCTCAGTAGAATACGAGCCTAGAATTCAGAGCACCTTTAGTAATGATAATGTGAAAAAACAAACATTGTTTTTCAGATCATAGTTGGTTTATGCCAAGGGCAAGAACAGGAAGCATGTGTATTCTCTGTGGGATGTGTTCTTGCTTTCATTGTTGGTGGATAAAACAAAATAACACCATAGGTGTCAACAGACTGCATCAAACAATGGTTTTTTTTATTTTATCAGGAATGACAATTACTCATCAGAAGTATGTATATAAAGATGATGTAACACCGAGGATCAAACCAATTTACCAAACAGATGTGACAATTAGGAAGTGACACTTCCTAATCTTTCTAATTATTAATCTTTTAATCTGTTGATTACTTACTGTATTTATTTATTTCTAAATGAGCTGCCTCTTGGGTCTGTCACAAACAGCATTTTTGGATCAAATTAAGACTGGCGTCCTGGCATGTCACAGTGTGCAAGAACAAGAAACAAATATACCTTGATAAACAAAGGCACAGCAGTTGTTTTATTTTACAAACAATTACATGTAATTACACTCGTTCTCCTAACTGCATTTCCCCCCAATTCAGTGTAGCTTAATCAACAATACTTGATTAATAAAACTAAAAATGTAGCAGCTTGCTTCTACATCATTCATGAGTGTAAATAAGAAGCTGTGAAGTCATTACAGTGCATTGGAGCTTCAATGCGTTAATGGCAGGATGTCGTGTCTGGATGTCATAAATCATCTGTTGGGGTCTGGTAAGGGCAAGTTTAGTCATATTGCAAAATATCAAAGATATTTAGAAATATGAATAAACGTTTTAATATTAAAAAATATATAAGAAGATTAATAAATGTGAGGTAGCAACCTGGAATCAGGGACTTTAGCAATGGGCAAGAGCAGTCACCCGACCTGGATTTGAACACAGGTCTACAGGGTACCAAACATGCAACTTTGTTCGCAACGCCAAAGAGCCAGGCTCGTTGGAATGGCAGTCCAAGTACAATCACAACTGTAGTGATGGTACTTTGTCACAGGGACCAATAACCAAATGAGAAATCAGTCCCCAAGAGTGGTCTGACCTCTGACCATCACAACCTGCTGTTGTAACAAGCAATACACAAGTAACCACAGGCAACTGCTTACGATAGGATTTATTTAGCCTTATCACAGATAAATGATCAAAAACTTCAGCCAACAAACCACTTTAATCTATTCTAAGCACAACAAAAGCGTACAACAATCAGCAACCATATGTAACTGTATCTGTGTGGGTGTGTCAGGGTGTGTGTGTGGATGTGTGAGACAATAGGGGGGTAGAGTTAGAAAGATTGCGGACGTGACCACGTGGGTGGCTTGTCATGCAATGATCCAAAAGAGAGCAAAGAGGTTAGGACCCAAAATGGTGGACGCACTCTACCTGTTGTCACCAAGATGGTGTGGAGCACAGATGTGGGTTCCAGATGTGTATGTGTGTGGATGCGCGTAAGGAATATATGTAAGAAATGGGTTCTGTAATGCCTGTAACATGCAGCTGGAGAAAACAGGAGCCACAATACTAATCTGTAGGACTTGTGCCAAATGTACTTTGCATATATATACAGTATGTGCATATACATATATTAGTATACCTTTTAGTGAGTAATGTCAAGAGCAACAGCAACACATTAGTGCATCGCTGTAACATAAGTAAAAACAATGTACCATCCTGCTTGTGTAAGTTACACCCTAGAGTAAAGTAATTCAAAACCATACTTTCTGAGTTTTTATTAAGCTGTGCAACACTTCTCTACCAAAAGAACAGTGGAATCCGTATCTTGCTTCTGCAGGCCTGACATCTTTACTTCTTCCATCCATATATAATCCATATATAAATGGGTTACCTCCTGTAGCAATGGCAGTTGCAGGGTTTAAGGCAAGTAGAGACTGGAGCATCCTCCTTTTGTGGGTTTAGAGACGTCATGGCCGAGCTGCAGGGGGGATCCCCAACACATTTGTGTCTGATCCATCTTACCTTTCATTTGTGAGAAGGCTCATGATTGTTTGGATTGCGAACCAACAAGAGCAAATTTCCTTTGCATCACTAATGAGGCTATGGAAAAGGGGACGATTAGGCAACTGTCCAACTACACCTCTGCCGATCAATGGGCTGCCATTGTGCAATTGAATGCAACTGATTATGAGTCTGAAATAAACAAAACATTTCCCAGGCCTTTATCAAAAGTCACTGTGACTTTTCAATAACAGTGATGACTAACCATAGTAATTTTATCACATCATCCCCCTCTCTCCTCATGTTTCCTGCCACTCACTACAACTACTGTCAGATAAACGACAAAGAACACTAATATATAATAAAAGTCATCTTTAAGAAAAAGTTACATTTACAATTTTACCATGTTTTTGCACAAAATGAAGCTCTTGTTTAGATTTAGATATATCTGCAGTTAGCATGCTAAATATGTAGCGGTTTAAGGGTGTTGGCAGTGTTCACAATAAATAAATAATGTTGCAAAATAGCTGACACCAATCTGAAGTTACCTTTACAGTTTTTCTCAATTTCTTAAACACTATAAGCAGGCTTTCAAAACCATAACTCATAACACCTATTTCACAAAACTACACACAGATCCCTTCATTTGTCATTGCCTACCATGTGGTCATTGAGAAAGCCCTACCATTCAATATTGTTCACTCAAGTCAGCACAGCTTGAGCTCAATTAGCACACAGCTACCCAGTGGAAACACAAAGAGTCATAATTGATAACACACCAATCAGATGCTTCAATAGAAAGATTACAGGGCAGAGTCAGTTCATTCCGTTTTGGAAGAGTGGATCCAGAAAGACATGAAGGAAGATGTAGAGGACACCAGAGAGGAGGAGGAGGAGAAAGATAACGAGGAAGAGGAGGAGGTGGAGAAGGAATAGGGAGAGGAGGAAGAGGAAGAGGAAAGGAAGGAGGACAGGGAAGGGGAAGGAGACAGGCAGTCTCATATGAAATTTTTGCCACTCTGGTTGACCATGTCCTTGTCCATGGTTTGACTATGGATGAGGGAGGCTGGGTAACTAGTACAGCCGGCCCAATCTGCTAGCCTCCAAACCGGGGGCTAGTAGATGTTACCGGGACTGCAGTAGCTTCAACATCAGCTGCAGTACCCTGCGTAGAGCAGGCACATGCACCTGAACATAGACTGTATACAAGGGCCTGAAGGAGTAAAGGAGAGCTGTGGAGGAGGCGTGTTAGCGAGTGACTGAGTGAGAGAGAGAGCAGGAGGAGAGTGGAGGTGAAGTGGTGAGCAGGGAGTAGCTCAACCTGTAGGGAGGGAGGCTCCTTTACACTGGGGACGCTGGGACATGTAGGCTACCCACCAACAGCATGGCCAGGTCATTTTTCCTAGGCTTTAGCCCAGAATGTTTTGACAGTAGCCCCGAATGTAACGCAACAACATAAAAAATATTTTCCATCTTAGGCTAATATGCAATAATCCTCATCACGCAGCCTGTCTCATCAGCTCTTCAAAGAGCGGAGGCTACTCACAATACTATTGCTACATTTTGTTTGAAGTTCACGTAAGGTGACCCCCCCACCCCGTTACTCCCTGCCTGCCTGAAGAGAGAGAGAGAGAGAGAGAGATCATTGCTCCCAGTTTCAGGGCTTGTCAGCGACTACTAATTTGTCCCGAGCAAAATTGTAATCAAAACATTTAAATATAAATGTTGTCGGTCAGCGTCTAGTCGATGTACTGTAACGGTTAACAGTCCGTCACAAAGTAGTGAGAGAATAACATGACACACCTGACCGCGACACAGACACCTGTTGCTCTCTCTGCTGTCTCTGTCCCCCTCGCTCAGAGACACTTTGCTCTGTTTGACTGTCTCTCCGCTCCAGGATGCTTCATTCCCTCTGAAGCAGCTGTGAGCCGCACTTTATCAGAGGTGCTGAAGTGAACATGCGTGTGGATGTGTGGTGATATTTCTGTCTGATCACAAGTGTTTTCACTTTCTCTTTTCTACCTCTGATGAAGAGCAGTAAGCTGGACAGGTACTCTGTCTGTCAGACGGTCTAAAGGGGGTAGCAGCCTACTACCATATCAGCAGAGCACTAAGGTTAATGCAGGGTAATGCACAGCAGTGGGGCAGGTAGATTTTGTTCAAATATAATGACTTCATTCTCATTATATCTCGTAATATTATATCTCAAATTGTTATTCTGTAAATGTCAGAGAACACAGATATGTGGGAGAGATTTTTAATGTGCAGAAAGTTTTGAACATGAGCTGCTGAAACTGAATTAAAATGAATTAATTTATCATTGAGGTGAAAAGATGCAATGTGCCTTACAGCACTATATTACACTATATTTGTATTTTTTGAATTGTCACCTGAATTTTGTGCAGAGTAATTCACCAGAATGCAGGAAATGAAGTGTTCAAAGCCCAAATTTTTATTATATAATAAAAATGTAGCTCAATGATTTATAGGGTTCAGTTTGACAAATGGCACAACAAGGTAGCAGTTTTCGAGGGTTGATACATGTATGTCTCCAGAATGCAGGAAATCAAGTGTTTAATGTTTACAATCTTCTGAGGGAGTACCCCCAGACCCCACTATCTACTATTTCGTCAATACATTTTTTTCCCCTAATACTAAGCCTATTAAAAGATATTGTTGTCTTGTTGTCATGGCCCAACTATTGTGCAGTGTTAAGTCTCATGGGCTAAGAGTTTTGTCAAACCCCTAATCTAAGTCCTTAAAAGCAAGGATGGTGTATTGGTTAGGGATGTCCGACCAATTGAAGTGGGCCGCCTGGACCAAAAATGACAGGGCCAGTTTTATTGTCCCAGTCCAGCCCTGGTTACAGTAATCAGTTCTTCTTCAGTTCTATTTTTGTAGGACACAGAGATGACCAACTGGTCGAGGCAGGCTAAGGCTTTTGTCAGAGGAGCAAGAGAGGGAGGTGGTAAATAGGTCATTGCCAACAATGTAATTCGCCTGCTAGAGATTCAAAGGAGTGTGATTGAAGACAATCACCAGTTTCGAGGGATAAATGCCATCTGCCTCTCCACAATTGATCGCATAATCCAAAAGCACCTGTTCTGGATGAAACAGGTCTACCGCGTTCCTTTCGAACAAAACTGACAGAGTGAAAGACCAACGTGTGGAATATGTTGAAGTATGAATTTTTATGTTGTATGAGGTATTACCGTCGCAGTATAGCAGTACAGCTGTTTATATTGTAGCACAAAGTACATATATGGTGGTCTGCCTTTTGTGCCCTCTTGAACAGTTTTTTAGGGTAGTCATTTACTCTACTGTGTTTCATGTGTTTTGCAGAGAATCTTTGCGATTGAAGGCGATTGTTCCCCATGAAATTAGTTTTGTTGACGAGGCTTTATTTAACAGGAGAAGGGGGAGTAACATAATTGGTCATCGGGCTATTGTGAATGTCCCTGGCCAGTGAGGAGGGAGCATCAATATGTGCACGCCCATCAGCCAACGAGGAGTACTTCACCGCCATGCCATTCTTGGACCCTATAACACTATGCTTCTCCTTGGTTTCACTGATGGTCTAAGAGAGCGTGTGTTCCAGCTTGACCAGAGGGAGCCAGCAAAACCAGAGCAACTTCACTACATTGTTGTTTCGGACAACGCAAGCTTCCATCGCGCTGCTCTGGTCCGTGACTGGTTTACCAATCACCCGAGGTTTTCCAACATCTTTCTGCCTGCATACTCTCCCTTTCGTAGCCTGATAGAGTTTTTTTCAGCATGGCAGTGGAAAGTGTATGATCGAGAACCTTACATCTGTGTTCACCTCTTCCAGGCCATGGAAGAAGCCTCCCTTGACATTTCAGCTGATCAATGCCAGGGGTGGATCAGGCATGCAAGAGGATTTTTCCCCCTGGCTAGGGCCAATATAGCCTGTGATGTTGACAAGATTCTGTGGACTGTCCAAGACCAAAGACGAGATGCTGGTGCAGAATAATTTGTTGTTGTTGTTTGGTGTATTGGACTGTACAGTACATTAAGGAATAAAAAATGTGCAAATGTACATTTGTTGTATCTTTTGTTGTGTTCATCATGGTTTCTGAGGGGGAGAACCACAAGTACCATTACTTATAACCAGTTTTTGAGGTATTGTTTTGAATTTATTTTACCAGTGTGTAAAACTGTGTCGTAGCGTGTGTGTTTTTGAAGGCTTGTGTGTTATGTCTGAGGGCAAAGTTTGGTTTTTCAGCAAGATTGAATGGCTTTGAGTGGAAAGCTTCATTTTGACCTAAAAATAGGTTTGTTTGGGGAATTGGGTGAGAAGTTGTGGATTTGTGTTTAGAGTTTTGAGAAAAAGAGGCATAATTTCAAAAAATGTGTTTAAGCAGTCGAGAAAAACTGTAAGCAGAGGAAGTACATTTTCATGGCCAATTCTGAGAAAGGTTTTTGGCTTTAAGAACAGGTACTGTAACAAACATACAGTAATAAATGTAAATGCATTTATTCACTTTGGAGATATAGTACATTTATATTTGTCATTGATAAAAACAATGAAGTAAATTATTTTGTAATTATTTATATTGTAGTCCTTGTTAAAAAGGAGCGTGTATGATGAAAGATCTTTAGGTCATGAAAGAGATTTAAAAAACGTACGATCAAACAGACCCATGGCCTCCTATTATTTCTCACTTGGGGAGACACTAAACGTCTGTGGACAGAGAAAGTATTTTTTTTATTTTATCACAGTGAATTGTAATGTCTTAATTTCAACATATATTAAATTGGAGCCTACTTTGATAATCATTTCAAAGTTCTGTCATGCTCTGGGATTTCCAGAACTGCACTTAGTTTGCAAGGTTGTGAAAATGGTTAAGCTGTCCTGATTGATTGGTTGATTGCCATAGTGTCAAATGACTGAAATGCAGGCTGACGCCAAGTCTGCGGTAAGGATTTTGGGCTGGCTCGTGACGTAGAAGTAAAGTAAAGTTATCTGTGGATGGTTAGAGGCCAGGCCGGGGCTGCCGGTTTGGAGTTTGAAGAAGAAGAAGCTAATGCTGCTTAGGTATGCATGTGATAGCCATCATTGAATAGGCATACTGTAGGTAACAAAAATGGTCTTCTGCAATGAGTAATGACTAACAAGAAACAAGACAGAGAGTCAGTGATGGTGCATGATTGACTGGGAACATGAGCTGCACTACACTGATGTAGTGTAAAAGCGCTTTGAGTGGTCGAAAAGACTAGAAAGACGCTATACAAGTACGGAGCATTTACATTTACAAAGAATGTATTGATGAGATACTGTATCACAGTCAATTTTATTTCTATAGCAAATTTAAAAACAACAACACTGTTATGTCAAATACATAAATAACAAGTACAAAAAATTACTACAGCCCAAGTGAATCACAGGGAAACAAAACAACAGCACTTTAAAACATCAGAAGCCAGGTTAACAAAGGTTAAAAGCTACTGCAAAAAGGACTAACTGGAGGCGATTTAAAGATGTCTGATGTAGACCCCTGTATAATGAATTACAATAATCCAGCCAAGCAGTAATAAAAGCATGGATGACTTTTTCAAGGTCTTTGGAAGGAAGATAGGCCTTTATTTTAGCTAGAAGTCTTAACTGGAAGAAGCTGGTCTTGACGACTGCACTGATTTGCTTATTGAAAGTGAATGAGGTGTCAAAAATAAAGCCAAGATTTTTAATAGAGGAGCGATTTTGGAAGGCTAAAGGGCCCAAAGTGCCAAGAGGGTCACCCAGTACGTCTAAACGTCCACACGTGATGATCTCTATTTTATTTTCATTCAGAGTGAGGAAGTTTAACTCCATCCAGGTTTTTACCTCCTTTAAGCAGGCTAACAATGGCTGCACAGACTCTTTGGTTATGGTTTTCATAGGCAGGTAAATTTGGACATCATCAGCAAAACAATGATATGAGATGTTATGTTTCTGCACGGTGGTGCAGTGGTCGCCTCACAGCAAGAAGGTCGTGGGTTCAAACCCAGGCCTTTCTGTGTGGAGTTTGCATGTTTTCCCTGTGTCTGCGTGGGTTCTCTCCAGGTGCTCCGGCTTCCTCCCACCATCCAAAGACATGCGGCCTAGGTTGATTGGTGACCCTAAATTGTCCTTAGGTGTGAGCGTGAGTGGTTGTTCGTCTATGTGGTTGTTCGGCCCTGCGATGGACTGGTGACCTGTCCAGGGTGTACCCCGTGTTTCGCCCGATGCCAGCTGGAACTGGCTCCAGCCCCCCGCAACCCTGTACGTAGGATAAGATGGATGGATGGAACCCAGTGGAAACATATACAGTGAAAAGAGCATTGGGCCCAGAATAGAGCCTTGAGGGACCCCGCAAGTGAGAGGAGCAGCTGATGATGAGTGTTGAGCTAAATGAACAGAGAAGCTCCAATCAGTCAGGTATGACAGAAACCATTTCAAGACAATACCTTTGATACCTACACAGTGTTCAAGGCGAGATAAAAGGATCGTGTGAGCCACAGTGTCAAAGGCGGCAGTCAGGTCTAGAAGCACCATAACAGCAGAGTTGCCTGAATCCACAGTTAAAAGGAGATCATTAAAAACCCTTGTGCTGTTTCTGTACTATGACGTGGTTCAAAGCCAGACTGGAACTTCTCCTGGATGCCATGGTTGTCGAGGAATGTTTGTAGTTGGTTCAGGACTATTCTCTCCAACACTTTCGAGAGTTTGGAAATAGGCCTGAAGTTAGAGAGAACGTCATGATCCAGATTAGATTTTTTGATAAGAGGTTGCAATACAGCATGTTTAAAAGCAGCTGGGACACCCTGTGCTAAGACATGTCTTTTAAAGAACGTTTTTAATACTGTGGGGTCCAGCATTCTTATTTTAATAAGTACAAGAGGGAAGGATATCTGAGGGACAATTTGTAGGCCGTAGACTCTGAACTATCTTAGATAGTGAGGAGAGTGATACAGGCTCAAACTGCCGAGAATGTAGGAGTAACTGAAGGGTCTATGGCAGAGGAGGTTGGTAAAGATCTAAGCACAGAAATCTTTACAATAAAAAATGTTTTAAAATCTTTGCATAATGTAGGTGTGGGCACAATTTGAGCTGCATCTTCATTTTAGGTTGCCTTCATAATAACTGGCCAGGGACAACAGATGAAAATTAGCCTGTTGAGCTAACTCTGGCTCATTTACAGTTATTTTACTGTTAATTAATGAGCACTGTCCCTGTCAAATAAATGAAATGAAAATCGCTAGGATTAATAAGGGAGTTTAGATTTTTAAGAGAACCTGGGGCCTATGATTATTGTTGGAGACAACGTTGGACATAAATGTAGTTGTAGCGATTTTTACGGCTCTCTGATAGCCTCTTAGAATTTCTACAGAGACCTTCCTTTCAGATTGTCTACAAGTACGCTTAAGAGAGTGGGTTGGGTTATTTAGCCACTAGTTTAGGTGCTGCATGAATAGCATAATGGATGGGCCTCAGAGCAACCTTGGTTGATTATGTTAATAGCTCCAAGGTTGTCGGAGTATGAGTATGGACTTGTGAGACTTGTTTCATATTTGTTCTTAAAATATCATTTTACATTAATTCTAACTATACCTTGAAAATGCTTAGTTTTTAGCATAAGAATACATAACACTTCTGTGGCATGGAATTTCAACTAGAGTTTAAAATGAATCACACATCAACTCTATTCATTTTATCCAAAATAGAGTGAGAACCAGGGAGAATCTTGACACACAGTGTCACCTCATTATGTTTATTTTCTGTCCAGCAGTGTTTCTATTCTCTGCAAATGAACACATCTATATGCTTCAACCGGATAGAGCAGTCCAAACTGTCATAACATTGCATTGAAGTCCCTCATTAAAGCCCATTCAAGACAATATAAGGCAACACCAAAAATCACATCAAGGGATGATTTTCAGAAAATTACCCCAATCACAGATCCCCTATTGCAATAATTAGGAGGCTGCTATTTACTAAGCCTTTAGTCAATATCAATCCTCCATCATCTGTTGAATCCTGTGCTAGTTATGTCAAAAGGGGAAGAGAAAGGTAAGCAGGGTTGAGGATTCAAAGCCACAAAAAAAAAAAAAATCCCAACAGAGCTAGACTGTTCACGGGTGATCGACAGAAGCTTCAACCAATGCCAGCTGAGCAGAGACTGCCCTCCCCCTCCTCTTCCCCCAATCTTGCAGAGTGCTGGTCCCTCTGTGTGCTGTAGTACGTGGAAGAGAGGGAGATCGAATACTGCGCGAGGAGCCAGCTTCTGTGTGTGTGTGCCGCCAACTACTACTTGCACTGGATTTAAAGCATATTCAGTACAGCCTGCAAGTGGGGATGAAAAGCTATCCAAACTGACATTCAGGAAGAAGGCAGAGAAAGAGAAAAAGTGGGCAGCTCTCTGAAGCCTTGTTGTGGGAAGATAAAAAAAAAAAAAGAGCGTCTATAAAACAAACGTGCAGATCAGATTCAACATGTATAATTCGGTATGTTTCATCATCCTGTCATGGGTGTTTGCTGTACTTGTGTTCCCAGGTAAGACTTCTTCTATTCCCCTGTCTATGTTCTTTGTATGTCTATGTTTACATCCTTCTGTCTTCTTTTATTTGGCTCCCCAGCTCATGTTAACACAGAGTGGTGCACTGTTGAGACATAGCCTTATACTCTCTCTCTTATGCTTTCTGTCTTCAAATCATCAGTGCACTGTGAGGCTTGTTGGGACATCCAAAGATGAAAAGTTGATTTTAAGTTCATGGAGAAGCTTTCCGTATTGGCTCAGTCCTGTCAAGAATTCTCCTACAAGGAATAAGAAAAGGTTCCCTCCACCTCACTCACTTGTCAACTTGTCAGTCTTTTGGAAGATTACATTAAGCCTTAATGTCAAAGATTTCCTGCAGGGATGACTAAATGTCAAAAGATTTCCTGCAGGGATGACTAAATCACTCTTTTTACTTTTGAGAGAATTAAAATTCAAAAACAGCTATAGCATCTTCTGTTTTTCAAGCTCAGGGCTGTCAATAAAATGTGTTAGACATCTATGTAAAAAAATTGCTATTGACTGCCATTTGAAAGAAATACTGATCAGTTAATCCTTACAATATATGCTGATGTCAATAAAATTGAAGGATTATGTTCATGATGAAGTAGTGTGTGTAAGCAAGATGTGCTGATCAGTGGAGCGCAGAAGTGATTTTTGGAAAGGAGCTTGTATTGGATATGTCTATATATATAATGCCAGCATTGCCCTTTAACCTTTAGTTTCAGACATTACTGACAGGTAAACCTGGACTTGGTCACAATGAGCGAAAACAGCTTCCGGGTGGTGTCACAGGGGAGCCCAGTATCCTGAAATTATGTGATGTCTGAAAATGCCCAAACCACCTGAAGTCAAAGACATATTTTGTTAGGAATTTTGTTGAGGAAATTATGTGAAGGAAATGTTTTTATGCATTGGTGTATGCATTTATCTTTTATTCTACAAACTCAGGTTTCAAGACTGAGGGAGCTTTCTTTAATCTTATTCCTTAAAAGCACGTGTTTTGAAGTGGTATGTTGTGTTTGAAGTGAAATTTTCAGATAATTATCATCATATAATGTAGTTTGTATTGAAAAAACATAAAGGTTGGCCACACATATGATCTCATTTTCGGAGTTTCTACAATTACAAAACTGCTTTGCACAGGTTTGGAGGAATTCCACATTGGTTACAACACATCCATGGCAGTTGTTGTATCACACATAAATGACTGAGCAGTCTCAGGCTGGATGGAGTATGACAGATTGCCTCTAGTCCCTGATAGTTGTTGCTAACGAATTTGACGTTGTTGCATTATAGTTAAATCAGACGAAGATCAATGGCTTTCTTCACCTTGTCTATCAATCTACCATAAGTGCCATGTCTCCATCAGACAGCTGTGGCATTACTGAGCCTGTGGAGTGCACTCACCACCCTGTGAGGGCGGTGTATGTAGGAGGTGTACTCCAGTCAAATTGGAGGTCTTACACATGCAGATGCACTGTGATTGGCTTGTTATTGGGACACAAAGTCACGTTTTCCCCCTAACAAAGCTTTCCTTATCACTCCTTTAGACAAGTAATTAGTAACACTAATCTTGCTTTTGCATTGTGGCCAATAATAATTGTATGAGCCATGCTCTCTTTGGCTTTATTGTTAGTTGCCTTTGTTGTGACCTTGTTGTTGATATTATTAATGGCCGACAACAAACACACGTCACACATGCTTATTGCTATTTCAGCTTAATTGAACATAACACTAAATGTAAATGTATTGTTTGTTGGCTTTAATTCAAACAGAAGTAGTATGAAACACAATATGAAGAAAAACAAAAAAGATGCAAATATAGTGATCTGGAGCCGCTCAGCTGTGAATGAAATGTCTTGATATTGCATGTTTTGATATCAACTCTCTCATTTGTTTTAGTTTAATGCTTTGCCCAAGGTGGAGCTCCTGCAGTTTGTGCGTACCTCAGATTGCATGTGTACTCAGCATGTTCCTAATGTATGTTCAATTTACCAATTGTACTGCAAATACATTTGTTACGCCAATGAGGTGTGGTGATACCTATATGATAACACAAACAAAATGTTTTATCCAAGATGTATTATGTAAGATTTTATGTTTTTTGTCATTTAGTGCCCTTACCGTTTCAGTGTAATTCACCCCTGTCGTAAATAAGGACAGCTGTACACACGCATTTGTTATGATTACATTACTTAAGATCAAAAACTACCAAGTCAACAACTTTTCTAACTTAGCTTCTTCTGATAGCTAGCTGGATGACGAGTTTATGCTCACAGTTTCCTGCCCAGGATTCCAATGTGCAATACCAGGAGCTCCAGGCCCGAAGTGGTTATAACAGAGATGCCATTCACCCTGTTAATAGTCAGTTACTGCATGTTACTTTAAAGGGACAGATTTGACATTCTGAGAAATAAGCTCATTCCAAGAATGACACATAGAATCTGATCTGATGCCCCTATCAGCAGAACAACAAAATGTGGCTGTGCCTTCTAAAGCCATTGAACTTATCATTGCTATTCATTTATTTTTCACAAACAGTTGCTCTGTTTTCTCCTGCTCTTTAAATAATTATTCATAATAATTGTCAGTTTTTATCTTACTTTTGTGAACAGTTAGTTAGTTTAGTTCCACAATGAGGTGGAGAGGGAGACACTTTTGGTAAACTGCATCTCCGTCAATAACAACAATATGGCGTCGACGGAGCCATTGTTTAGAACAGACGTCAGTTGTTGTAAACAATGTGTTGGCAAAGGAGAGACCTGAAACCCTAAAGAGTTGAGGAGAAAGTACTGCAGATATAGGGCAGGAATGAAATGCTGGCCTAAGAAAAGGAGATACAAGCCGTACCTGCCTTCCATCAGGATGGGAAACGTGAGATCGCTGGCTACCAAGATGGATGAGCTAGCAGCTGTGGCGAGGAGTCAGAGAGAGTATCATCAGAGCAGTTTGTTTTGACTAACAGAGACATGGCTACACGTGCCTGTAGACGGTTTGTGGTTGACATCAGACACTGTCGTTGAGAGAAATGTCAAACTACTCCTTTAAACGTTGCTGGATTTTAGCAGCCCATGTATACTTCGACCACAGTGACCATTTCATTTTAGTCACAATGTTACCATGTACCCTTGTACTGTTTTCGGATAGTTCGTTTTAAACATGTGTAATATAGGAAATTTAGTAGTATAGTGTAACACATATATCAAGTCTTATCCTCCATTTTTCTTTCCCTCCCTTACTCATACAGAGAAGGCTTTTGCTGAGTGTGCATGTTCTTTTTCAGTGCTGCCCTTCTTCACATTCATACACATCCTGTACACACCTTAACACCTGCAAGCAGTGACCCAGTGCCACTACAGTTTATCTCAAATCTACTGACTGAGCAGCTGTCTCTTACCTGCCTTGCTCAAGGGCACCTTGTTGGTAGCTGTTGATAGAAGAGAGTGTTAGGAGAGACAGCCACTTTGAAGTTCTGGTCATGAGGTTGTTTACAATGTGTGTGTGTGTGTGTGTGTGTGTGTTGGTGAGGTACAGAGAAAGAGCTGACTTTGACATAAAACAGTGCAACCGTTTTCCTACGAACACAGGGCAGGGTGTGCATTTGCTGAATGACAAGCCTTGCTGAAACATACACGCGGCTTTGTTTATCTTTTATTTATTGAAATTAATTGGACTGTCACTCTGACTGTACATTGAGCCTGTAAAACCTTTGCCTTCATTTTCAATGTCTGCAAAGAACAGAGGAAAATGACCCTGGGTTCAGACAGGTTGAGGAAGTTCCACAATGCTCATTTGCATCAGAAAATTGGGCCGTCAAAGAATATATGTGAAAAAATGCCAAGTTTAGATGTTCAAATGGATTGCTTATTTTGGCATGTACAAGAAGGAATCTACTACTCTATCTATCTGAAGTTAAAACTTGTTAAGTGAGCCTGTCTAAATAAATGTACTCTTAGACCTCTATGCCATTAGCCTGGGCAAAGTGTAATTATAAGGATGCTTAATGATCGCTGAGCATTAGCTTGCTGATGTCAGTCCAATTTCTTAGAATTGCTAAGTGTGTATGTGTGTATTTTGACACCCTTTGATACAAAATACCTCGAAAGAACCACACATTTCCAAAGAGTGGCACATGAAGCAGCTTTATCAGCTCATTTTTATTTAATTTAGTACCATTAAGGAGCACAATTGCTTTTTTCATCAAAGCAGCTTTAATAGTGAAGCCTAAAGGCCTTTAGATTTTGACGTGTGGTAGCTGTGAAAAATCTAACTAAATGGTTATGGGAAGTACGTGATAGAATTAAAGGCCAAATATGCGCATGCACACGTACACAGATTACATTTAGGCACTTTCACGGTATCTGGTAGTTTTAAATGACATTTTGAGAGCATCTGAAGGTAATTAGAGATCAGAATAATAATAATTAGCTATGACTTATTTTACAGAAGCATCACTTTGCGGTTACGAAGTACTGTTCCTACTAACAATGTAATACAGAGATGATGACTTACAGTAATATGTCCTTGACAACTGCAACTTGTGTATTGGTAGATTTGTGGCTTTAGGTCACTGTAATGAAGGTTATCAGTTACACAATTAAATTAATTAAAAGTATGCTGTAAATCATTTCAAGCTGGTTCACCTTAAATGTGTAAGTCCCCCTGCTGTCTTACAAATGTGAGTTAACTGAACTTAGCTGAATAATTACTTCAAAGTTGTCTTAAAAAATTTTAAACTAACTGAATGAACTTAACTTGAGACAAGTTAAATTTAAGATGTCCACCAACAACTTAATTTAGTTAATTTAGTGTAAGTGTAAGATTAAGAGTAAGGCTTGTACTCAGCACTACTGAGAGAATACTATGTGGTTAGAATTATTTTCATTTCATTCAAAAGAAACAGCCATAACCTAATTTAACATGCATTAAAAACAGCAGGTATCTGTCTTTTTTCCTCAAGCTACATAAATAATGGTCTCTGGTGAGTTTTAACTTTCAAACAATGCATGCAGGGAAGTCTGCTAAGTTTCTTTAGAATCTTAATTTGATGAATTAAGTTCTCAGCTGGACTGAAAATTAAAACATTTAGGTAGAATTAACTTGAAATTAATAAACCATTCTGTATATGTATGTGAAGTTAATGAGAAAAGATAAGTTGACTCCACTAAATTCCTGTATTATATTTTTTACAGTGAAACACAGTCAGAAGTTGGGTGGGGTGTGCGGATTGGTCTCACTTAGGAGACCACTATTTGAGTCCCATGTGAAACCAAAAGGCAACACTGATTTGTGTTAAACATAAGTCAACATTGATATATTTAAACTTAAGTTACACATTGCACTGAACTTACTGAACTTAACTTACATTAAATACAAGTTAATTACATTAAATTCTTAAGTTTTGTTACTTAAAGGTTCAGTGTGTAAGTTTTAGTGACATCTAGTGGTGAGGGTTGCGAATTGCAACCAGCAGCTGACGGTGCATTCACCTGCTCCTCGGATGGTCCCTTCTGTATACTTCTTATGTCCCATGTACACTTTACAGTCTTTTTTCAATTAAGATTTAAGGAGGAAAAAAGATTCTGATTATTCCAACACCACATGAATGCACCATCAGTCACCACTCACACCTACCTTTCCAAGGTGGCTCTGTCGGCTCTTGAGCTAAATAATGTGTGCTTCTCTATTTGTCAAAGGATTTGTCTTTCTCTTCTTTTCTTACTTCTAATAAACCAGTCTACTACTACCAATGTTACTTGTTCTTTTTCTGCTTGTTTTTTGTACATATTCAACGTAGTGATCTGTAGAGTAGTTTGTCCGTTAGGGCTACTGTAGAAACATGGTGGCGAAACATGGCAGCGCATGTATGTGCGGGTATGTAGATAGAAATGGCTCATTAACAAACAGTTAATTTTATAGGGTCTTGAAAACATGTGTCAATAGATCCTATGTAACGGCAGTTATACACAACATTAAACAATGAGTCTACAATTTATATAAAACAGAACCAAATAATTACAAAAAACAATAATAATAATGTAGTGAACTACCAAATAAGTCATGTTTACAGATTTTCTGTTTTGCAAAAGCATTTTTCGAAACTTTTTTCTTGTTCTTGAGATCATTGATCTCCGATGTCACCTGCTGTCTAACGTCACCCTAGAAAAGAAGAAAAGGCTGTATCTGCAATATATAAAACTCGTTAGATCAAATGACTTGCTTGACTTCAGGTTACATGCATGAATTAGTCACAGTCAAGTTAATACTTGTGTTGCCAAAGAAAATCTGTAATGTGTTCATTAGATATTAAGTCCAGCAGGATGAATGTGCTTATGTTGTTCAACATGATGTGTTACATTAGTGTGGGCAGCACTTTGTGTCTGTAAGCAACTGTAGTTAAAGAAGTTTTTGGAAGTTGCTTTTGACTTGCCAGAGGGGAGTCAAATCTGTATTAAAACAGACAGTAGTAATATATTTGTGTGTTTATACTCTTCATTAGGGATTTATAATAACAGGAAAAGACTTACACAAGTCCTTCACCAGTATCCTTCTAACAATCTGCTGCTAGGGGCAAACTCTTCCACACTCTAATTCCTCCTCAATACACGATGCTTCACCTGAGGCTGCACATTTATCAAACTGATAGTGGCACAAGATAAAGTTGTGGACAAAACTCCTTCAACTTTTCTGAACTGTGTGTGACTCATAAGGTTTAGCCTCCTCAGCTTCAGCTGATTGAGCCATTTATCATAATGACAATACAGCCAACTATAGACAGCATCACTGCTCGGTTCTGCCCATTGATCCCAAAGACTCGAAATGATGGATTGCAATTATCAGTGAGTCAAATTGGTTGTGAAAGTGAAGATTCAGTTTATTAGTTGTTGATGATCAGTGTATGCATCCGCTTTTACTTAATATTTATACCATCAAATGTCACTTAGCCTAAACTGTGATTGTAAATCATCCTTACCATTGTGCATTGAGGAACCCAGGGAGCCCTGTTTGAAAACAGTTAAAAGCACAGCGAAGTTAAAGTTATTTTTGCTGTGTTGTTTTCACTGAAATGTATGATATGTCAAATTTTATGGCCTCATATTACTCAAAGTTGACACAACTTATGTCTGTAAAAGAGATGGAAAGTATGACAATTTATCACCTTGACACCCTTCCTGCGGATCACATCACTCATGAAGCTCTATGACACGTTTGTGTTTTGTCAGTATAAGTGAGGCAAGGCTCTTCAAACTCCACAATATATAAAACGTACTTAGCAGTTTTAGCTGTTAACCCAATGAAAGCCAAAGCTGAAGTATTTCTTATCAGTGTTGTTCTTGAGATGCAGTGAAGCGTTTGCAACTGTCACCATCAAACATACGTAGATAATTCCATTTAAAGAAAGTATGCACCTATATATTTTACCCTATAAACTCATAGGAGATATGGATTCAAAACTTAAATCCCAATCTATTTGTAGTTTATGTTCCCAGCCTTCAGGGAAAGGGTCCCAGAAATACAAATCAAAAGAGAGCTTCTTAAAATGTTACTCCAAAACCAGTAACCAAATCAGATAACACATAATCTACTTGGGATTTGGGACATTGGGGTATTGTCTCGAAAGCTTTACAATGGAACAATCATTGACAGTGAGTCACTACTTACACCCAGCCACGGCATTGTAACAATAGTGAACACAGGCTAACATTCATTGGAAGGGCTACATTTGTGAGAATACTGTCTCTTTCTATCAGTGAACCATCCCCAGCGAGCATTCACTGAACATTGGTGGCTCAATGAGAGCATCACAGTCTTTGAATGGATGCAAGTAATAGATTATCACTGAATAGGCACTGGATGGCAAGCAAGAACAAACATTCAAGTGTCATGAGGTTGCAGGGCTGTAATATGAGAAAAGGTTGCTAAACCAGAATTCAATTGGTTTAAAAGGTATTGGTACTGCAGTGTGGCAGTGTTGCTGTTGCATACAAATGTGCTCAGTTTCATCTGGGGCTGTTTTGATTCAGAACAAACCTTCATTGATTCATTTATCCATTATTTACTGAATCAAAATGGGTCATAGCACGGGGAAATCTGTGTGCCAATGGCTCATTTCTCCTGCATCCATGGATTTGTTGAATGGTAATAGTCATTTGTTTATTTGGCGTTAAACATGGTAATTGTTTATACAGTTACATATAACATTAATAATATGTTTCAGGTCAGAGCGAAAGTTTACATTATTCTAATGGTGATGTGGATAATACCTGCATGCTTACTGTGATACTACGACCAGGCCAGTCAGGGATTTCAATCATTTTTTTAGTTTAGAGTATGTTATCGAACACACTCAGTGGGTTTCTTTTTCAATCAAAACCATTGATGGTGAAGCAGGTCATAAGAACAAGCTTGAAGTCTCTTCCTTGATATTGATTTCTGTTACATGCTCCTTCTTGTAAAATAGATTCATCACTGTAATAAACAACTTGAAAGTGTTTGGCCGTTGGCTAGTTCTAATGGCTTGCTATGATGGAGTGTTTGTGTTCACTGATCCAGTCTGTTGGGCAGCAGTGTGAAGACAGCCACAGGAACATGTGAGTCAGTGTATTAAAGTAAAGCTGATGATGTCTCTGTAGGTGCACTAATCAATATGTATGAAGAATGAGTCAAATCACTGGTCATTTATAGTGACAAACTCTACAGAGCTCATTAGCTTTTTTCAGCTAATTGTTTTTCATTTCAATCTCATCAGGAGTGTTTCCTACTGCATCAGGCAGCTGTTCAGTGATAAAAGCTAAACATACACTGTGCACTACCTGTCCAGCACCAAACAGCAGACTGACATCGTTAGCAACCAGCTAGGGAACATAGTGCAGCTTGTTTAATACAAAAAAACGCATTCGCTACACGCCGTAGCCTACATGCACCACCTCAAAAATTTAACTATAGGTTGTGTCTACAGCAGCTACAGGAATAACACAAGAACTGATTGATCAGATTTGGCTGCTTATGTTTTTCCTACAAAGATTGTTGACTATGAAGACAGCATTACAGTAAGAAAGTCGAATTGTAAGCCCATTGATCTTCTCCTTCGTCTTCTCCATTCTTAAGTACACACATCTAGCAAAGACATTCAAGGAGCAAACCTTCTGCTCGACATGATCGATAGCACATGACATCTTGGGTCTGAAATTAGCACCCGTCACCCCGTGAAATCATTCGACCATCCAACACTTTGGTGGACAGGGAAAAGGTAGGTAGATTTATTTTGTCACAGTATAACAAGTTATAGAGTGCAATTGAGTTTGTAACTCCCATCTGCTATGTAGCAGATGTAATTTGGCCTTCTTAGGCTTCCTCAAGTCGTTTCTGAGCTCAGAAACGCACATCTTGTGGAGATTTGAACTGAGAAAAGGAGTCATTCATTGGAGGTTGAACTGTGGGTTTTGTATTGAGCACTGACTGTGTAATGATTCAGTACACTCTGACAGACATATGATATCATCAGTCAGACAAACTAGCTGCTTTCTGCTGCTTCTACAGCTGCTGCTGGCTATGCATGTCACACCCCATCTCCACCTCAGAATCCACCTGCAAGCTCTGTTTCTTTGTGGTTCCCCATGGGGAAGTTGCATTCATCTCTCCCTGCTTTGGTTTTAAAATATTCTTCACAGGGAGAGATACAAAATAGCTTTGACGTGAAATTTAAATATATTTACATGTATTCTCAGTAATACTGTATATCTAGTTTTATACATAAATAGACTAAAGGGTGGTTACACATCATTGATAGAAGAGTGTGCTGTACTGGCATACTACATATCCTAAAGCTAAAACTTAATACATTTGTTCAGTATTCTAAAACTAAAGTGCTTCATCAATAGATAAAATGTACAAATGAAAAATTTATATATGAAATGTATATATATATATATGTATTCTGGAGGTCAGAATAAAATAAATAAAAAATATAACATTAGATATAAAAAAAATTGATTTTGCCCAATATTATTTATTATTTATTATCACAACCTCATGTTTAGCGTTTATTACCAAATGTTTCGATGCTAAAACACTAAACTAATCTGGTGAACATGCTAAACTTTATCTGCTAAATAAGTTAATATTATTGCTATGGCCATGTTAGCACACGGATGTTAGCATTGCCTCAAAGCATTGCTGTGCCAAAGTACAGCCTTACAGTACTACCATCAGGGCTGTGGACCTCCATTTTCCATTGCAGACAGTACCCAGATCATCATAGTAACACCACAAACAACTGCCACAACGTAATTTTCAATGCGATACACACACCAGCGACCCAAAAAACTGCTGTCTGTTGATTAAAGTTAAAAAGTTTAAACATTACTCATAATGTAAAGACAGATAAGCGGTATGAAAACCTCACAGCTGTGTTTTCTTCTGCCATTGTTGCTGCAGCGGTTGTGTGATGGTGGGAGCAGAGGGCTCTGTGAGCGGGCGGCTGGCCGGCCTCGGGAGCTCCTCCCGCAGTTTGGCACAGGCTTCCCCCGCAGCCACTTGCTGAGCTCCTCAACTCCGAAAACTTTCAAGCACATTTTTGTTCTGCCATCACTTCTCGTAAAACTGTCAATATTATATATATATATATATATATAATATCTATACACAGTTGATTTCTCATCTCAAAACTTCTCAGAAGTGGATTTAGTGATGAAATTCCATACGAAAACTGTAAAATCTAAAACTTTCTGTTGCTGGCCTCTGTCTGGTGCACGCAATGATGATGCAGTGAATAGTTAATATTCTCTCTGACCAATCAGTAGTCTTGCGTGTTTTCACGTCACATTTTAGTATCGCCTGAGCTCGCTTGGAACCTCAAAAACCAAAAAAAGGCAAGTAGAGTCGAGGCGAGACGAGCTGGTACCATGAAGTGGAAAAGGGGCTTAAGTCTTTATACCACCAAGGAGGTGATGTTTTAGTGCCATTTGTTTCTCTTTATCTGTCAGCTGGATACAGATACGTATCACGTAAATAATTTATGACTTTCTTTAACAATGTGAGATAGGTCCATTGTGAGCTGAGATGATCAGGGTTCAGTGAGGCACAACCATATTTTGACATAGTTTCAAAATATATCCATTCATATATACTGAATATTGCTTGTACATTTGCATATCATAGAAGACTGCATTATGGTCCTGAAGGACGTCTGCAATGTCCGAGTTTTCATTTAAAATGCTGCCTACTAGAGTCTGGCTTTGTCCCAGATCCTCCAGAGATCATGGTGCATGAAGGTCACAAAGTAATTTTCTTGCATATGTTTTATGAACAGAAAGGCACTCAATACATAGTGGCAAATCATAAATGCATCTGTATGTGGTCATACCTGCTTGTAAAGAGCTACACCTCTAGAGTTGTAGAACAAAAAGTCAGTCCCCTGCCATACACACTGCCTCACACTCATCAGACAGGTCCAAAGCCTAGTGCTGTATCTAGGCCAGCGAGTGTTAGACTTACCTACCCAGTGCTACATGCTGCATTTCGTAAAAAGAATTATGCACCCTTCAAAAAGAATTCACTTTTGTTAACTGCCAGGAGTGTGTTTCTGAGTCATGCGAGGTCATTTCACGGTACAGCAAGTACAAAAAGACTACCAAGTTCCTAGATGTTGATTTTGACCCTGGAACAAAGCAATGATTTATGCTTTCAGTGATATTTTTAATATAATAACCATATAATTTTTAATATTTTATAATATTATTTCATCTGTTGCCTGCAAATATTGCATTCATTTGTACAGCTCAGCTCTGTGCAAGTGCTCTGTGTGTTTGCAAAAGGCTGTGGCCTTTAAAAGCACTTCCCTTCAGGTATATAACCCTATTGTGTGAGTGACTTGTAGCATTAAATATTTAACTTTTTCTAAATTTAATATTCCTTTGTTTATAACAGCAAAGAATCTGACAACATAATTACATTTAATCTAAAATTCCCATATAGGGTTTTTCCATGGGCCCAGGACGGTCCACTTTAGCCAGGTCGGGTTGTGATAAAATGCATTCCCACTACAGCCTCAGAGCAGGGGATAGATGTGCCAAGCTGCTCCTTGGTAGCAGCCCTCCCTTAGCTGTGACTTCAGCGGCTAAACTCGGGTGTCTGTGCTGAAGACAAGAGAGAAAGCTGTTTTTAGAAAGTGTCTCTGTGATCTGCTCTCAGTAGGCCTACTGTTGTTGCATCTACTTTTGGAGTTATAGTTAGAGTTATAGTTTCATCGCCATATTCCTGACTGTACTCACATATTATTTTACTTATTTTACTGTTTACTGATGGCATTCAGGCATATTGGAGCTGTGTTAGTTACTGCTTATTTAAACACAACATTTCCTGCTGTTGCTGCTTTACATTTAAAGCTTTTCACTGGTTAACAGGTAGTATGCTTTTTATTGGGAAGAAGTTCATGTTGTTTGTCACCAATTAAGCTTGATTAACGGAGCTACTCTTCAATAAAAACACATATAATTTACCAAATATTGATAAATGGACATATTCTGTGCTATCTGGTAAACAGATATTTTTTTAATATAGCTAACGGGCTAGTAATGTGGTGCAGTGGAATACCATCTACAACATAACATTTGAAAAAGACAATTAAATAAGAGTGGACGACTTCTCTTAATAATTATGATTAAAGGTCTGGGATGAAACACTCATTCAAACCATGTTGTGTCTGTACATTTTTCTGCAAAATAAATGTAACAAGCAGACACACTGTGGTGATATAATAAAGCAACACAGCAGAAGTGATGCATGCATTTACTTGTGTGAGTGTGAGAATCCAAAAGGTCAAGAACATCAACCTTTACTGGGTTCAACAGAACTGAAAGAAAACATCTTTGCTTCAGGATGTTACCACATTAAAGAAAAATGGAAATAGAAATATGAAAAATAAGTTACGTGCAGAGGAGCTGGAGCAGATGTCAGCTGGAGTTCAGTTACACACTGGCAGTGTCACACAAACTTTTACAGTAAAAGATGAAAAGCTTGAGGCACTGCCTTTACCTGATATCATTTAAATAACTGTATTGGTATTGTTACTGTATTGTTACAACGCTGTCACTATGGCCTCTACAACCATAAGCGGACAAACAGAACCATGTCATGAGGCAGCAAACCAGACCTTTTTACAGAGCTACTGTGCCCGACAGGAGTCATCGTGATATTCAGGTGCACAGAGGCAGGAAGTAGAGGTAGAGGTGTAAACAGGCTGAAAAAAGTCAGTGAGAAACGTGCAAAGAAGTCAGCCAGAGCATGCTTGTTGAGAACCAACAAGTTTTAGTCCAAGATGGTTAACAGGAGAGACTAGACCTTGTTCTTTGAGAGAGAGGATGGAGGTTAGACAGAATGGAAAGGTGTCATCTAGTGGAATGACACCTTTCCATGTTATAGCAGAATCTCCAAACAAGAGTAATAAGCCTGATTTACTAAAGATTTCTGTGAGTAAAAAGGTGTGCAAACTTGCTATCACCAGCAAATTAACACGGAAGCTGATCTACTAACGGTGTGCACGCAGAATGACGTCTTTCAAAAGTGCAAGATAGCACCTGTTGTTCATTTACTACTTTTGCCTTAATGAATATGCAATTTGGGGCATTTCAATTTTATAGTGCAAAGTAATGGGAGGGTAACATGCAAATACATTTATTTACTACAAGCAATGTGATCTAACAAGCAACAACGCAATTTCATGTGAGTGCAACAGCAACTGTATTTAAAATGTTTGAAAGGAAGGTGCAAACAGCCAAGTGTTGTGCTGAGATGGCTGCTGTTATTGTTGTGAGGAGGAGACACAGCCGTAATGAAAGAACACGAAGAGACATTTACAATATTAGATAATATTATTCTATATCCAGTGTATTGAAATACAGTTATTTAATTTTATTTATTTGATGAACTATATGAATTGAATTGTTTGTTTTGTTTTGTTTTTTGTATTTTCCTTTAGCTTTGGCAATACTGCTATATTAACATTTATGCCAATAAAGCAAATTTCGTTTCGACCTGACTTCTTTTCTCTGTGAGATGGCAGACTTTAGAAAGTTGCGTGGCGCTGCGGAGAGCCCCCAGCTGCAGTGCTGGATCATGCACAAAATTCATTCAGCCAGAGGGAACGATCACCAACTGTTCACAGCGCGCCAGTCGTAATAGCGACACAACCCATTGTAGGTATCGGATTGTTCTTTCTACCTGGATGAAGCACCATCTACTGGCATTTCCTCCATCTGGGTCATTCCAGCATACTGTATCTGTTTCTGCTGGAGTTTCCCAAAGCGGGTTTTTCAGATGTGCTGTCCCAAGTACTTAGTGCAGTCTCAGGATGGGCAGGTACATACAATTTCCACATACTCGGGATGCACTGAATGAAACAAACCAAGGTTTTTACGCAGTGGCTGTTTTCCCTCCCGACTCTCCATGGCGGAAACCAATATTTTAGAATGCACAGACAATTTATTACTCTTTATTCAGGATGTTAGTAAATTGGGCCCTTAAAGTGTTCTCAATGGTCCCAATTAAAGCAAAGATTAAACCTCTGGTTTGCAGATTTATTGAGTTTATCTGCCGTTTTGGAAATTCTCCTCCTAAGAAAAACATCAGTAAATGCCCAGAACATATGTTTATGTTCAAGTGACAAAGCCATCTAGCATCATGTCATTGTGCCAGTAGGGGCATTAGATTAGAAAACGCTTGTTTGTAACAGCACGGTGCAACTCTGAAAGCAAACCTTATGCAGACCAGATTATCAACATAATAATAGAGCACAACTGAAAAGATATAACTTTTGCTTATTATTCACAGCTCTGACAAATGTTCAATGTGACCTATAGGGAGAACGTAACCCTGGCATACCCAGATGATAAATGAATAACTTATATCAGTGATATGATAATGATAATAAGAAAAGGGTTATTAATTAACATGTCTAGCAAGTATAACAAATGTTGATACTGAATTTATCAGAAAAATGTTCAAAATGTCCCGCCATAATACCCGATGTTAAAATACACTTGTAGTAACTACATTTTCATTATTAAATATAAAACCTTTTTAGATAAATTACAAAGGTACAAAAATGGGTGATTTTCTATCACAAATATTAACAATTTTCTTTGACAATGAGTGTTCTGAAAAAAACAAAAAAACAGAAGATAATAACCTGTAAAATATCAGCTGTTAGTCCAGGGAATCTAAATGACTGATGAGGTGGTGGTAATGCTCGTTGAGTGGTTCATGTTGGGCTTCACACAAATCACACCTTAGCAAGCCTTAGAAAACCTTTTCAGGCACTCAAGGCACATGGTCGATGTTATGGAAAGATCATGGTCTGGTTTAATCCAGAACATTTTGCAGTGTCTTTCCCTAACCTTTACTTAAGTGCTTTTGTTGCTTGAAACTAACCACAGACAGGACTGGGGATGTAAATAACATTCTCTGGTGTCAAAGTCCTGCACTTTGTACACCCACCATTCAGCCCAACCACTTCCATACAACTCAGGTGTAGATTAATGTAGTGCTTCATTCACTCAACAGCCTCTAAACATAATCCAGCCATTGAATACATTTGTCACCAGAAGGTAATTAGGAAAACATTTTACTAATAAATAAACATCATTTCTAGCAGGAGGTCGTATAATGATGTGTTTTATAAGCCTTATTAGCCAGTTCCACCAGGAGAGACTTCATTAAAAGTGAACCATAATTATTGACACATGCTCAGATTAGACATGAAGAGTCTTTAGTGGTTAGACCCCATTGTGACAACATCATATTGTTAGGGGATAGTAAAGCTGTGTGTGGTATGGGAGAACCGCTCAGACCTGGTTGCTGGTAGTGATGAAACTGATGGTGAATGGGGTGGAGGAGGGTTTCGACAATTCACACTGACAACAACAGAGAGGAGAACAGATTTAAAGTTTGACGGTAACAATGTGATTTGCTGATTGGTTTACTGAATAGTAATTAAGAGTAAGTAAGATTGATTACAAAGGGGCAGAAGAGTTCGAGAGAGAAATGTCAATCAATGAGTACCACTGTCTTCCCGATAGTGTAATATGCTGTCAATAGGACGTGATGGAGGTATTTACCTGAAGAGGAAGAAGAAGAAGAAGGAAAAACACCACATAAAACATCAGACTTATTCCTGTAGAAGTCATAAAGAAGCCTTTCACTCTGTGCAGAACCACCAACATTCTGTATAGTATAACTCATTTGTATCCTATAATGCAGTAATAGTTTTTTGAAAATATGGGGCTAATACAGATTCCAACAGAATTGTCAGAAATGCTGGAAACCAAAAGTCTGGAGGTAAAAACCCAGAAGGCCACCTGGCTGACAAATCCAATCCCTGAGGGAGGAGAGGAAAAAATACATCAGCAGGAACACTTCTGTCATCAGAAAAGAAGGTAAAAAATTTTTACAGGTCCAGAGAAGCCAGGGTAATTCTCCTGAATGAGCCGAGTGTGCGAAGCAAAGCCTGGATATCGCTCCCGACAAGAAAAGGTTCAAGCACTCACTTGGCATCTGAGTGCAGGAAAACTGGCTGGAGTCCTCAAATCTACCCGCTGGAAATAAGAGGCTTTGTGAGTACCTTGAATTAGTGGCAGGCTTGGAGTGGAAGATGCAAAGAAAGCTGCAAAGGAAGTGGGAAAGCTAAAGTTAGGAACTTTTGCAAGTATGATGGAGAAAAATGACCTTTGAGGCTTTGTTAAGTTTTCCACTTGTTAAGATTGCCAGAAGTGTTGACTTATGTGTTGGTATGTGTAGTAACGCATGCATCTGTGGGTGTTTGTGTGTTGGATGCATGGCGTGTGGCTGTATTTGTAGTCTGAGAGCAGGACACTGCTTTCTGTTTGATCGTAGATCAGAGGCGCTGCATGGCCATCAGAGTTCTGTCTGCCATTATTTATTGATGAAACAACAATTTCACACAAACACCTCCCCCCTTTACATCACCAAGACAGCTCAGATCTTTTACTAACAGACAAGCCCTGAGCTGAATGTGAAGCCTGCTTGTTTCTCATGCTTCACAATAACAAGGTCTTTGAAGGGCAGCAATTGCTGAACACTGGACACAACCTGCCATGAGGCAATGAGTCTCTTCAGCGGTCACAGGGAGGACAGCAGTTAGCTCTGATTGAAATTAAAACTGTTAATAAGATGGATTTAACCAGAGAAACCATAATTTGCTGCATATAAACTCTCCATAATTCACAAGTATTCACCCATATTTTTTTATACTGTACCACTACTGCGAAAATACTAAAGCATCTGATACAAAGGACCTTCTGTTCTCATCTTAGCCCCAACAGCTGGGCCTGCTTTCTCTTTCAGCTGTCACATCTCATTTGGTGTTATGTTGCCTTTAGCAATGCAGGCACCAGCCCCTCAACACTATGTCACTGCTGTTGGTGCAGCTCGGACTTCCGCTAGGCAATGATGAGGTCATATTCGTTAAAGAGGAACATCTTCCACAGGACAAAGTCAGAAAGGATGACCCAGTGGATTGGAAAGCTTTGGGGCAAGTGTTACTGGCCTCGGCGCACATACTAGGGAGGTCAAAATGTAGCAACTGCAGCAGGGCAATATTTCCATAAATGGATGTTTAACAATCTATACAGTATATTTTCCCATCTTTTCTAAGCTTTAACACAAATTGTTTCCATGAATTCATACATACTTGAAGGTGGGGCCAGAACAGTGTTTTATACAGAAATTGTAATATATTACTAGTTACTTATTACTCCTTAAAAAAGTAGTAATATTACTTTACTTATTACTGGGTGATAAAAGTGACTAGTTACGTTACTCGTTATGTTACTGGGTTTAACTTTGGTTTGTGCAGCAATGTTCATGAGAGAGAGAGAGGGAGCGAGCAAGCCAGAGGAGATGCTGCATATGTGCTCCTCAATCAAATACGATTTTAAATACGCCTAGTAAAAAAGATTGAAAATCAATATGTGGCAGTCAGCATTGATAATTATCCCTTAGGCCTACATTGATTTATTTGTCGGTCACCACAAATAAATCAATGTATGGGAAACACTTTCACTACCTCCCCCCTTCACCACCAAACAAAGCAGTCTATTCATAACAGCAGCAAGGAGTGCGTTTTTTTACAAAACATAGCCTAATGTTTCTTAACTAAATAAATAAATTAAATAAAGCAAGCAGCCAAAATCCCGACTTTTGAACTACTGTTTTTCTGCACGTGTTTATAGGGGCAGTATTCAGTATTTTTTAAAAACGTTAAGTTAACGCCACACTCTCCCGGCGAGTCCAAGCATCAACGACAGTTGCTGCCGGAGTTTCTTTCTGTAAGTTTCATATTGCTGTGCTGCTTCATCAAATGCTTCAGTAAATTAGATATAGATCAGATGTAGAAATGTTCGTGGTTCAAAGCTTTTTGCTGGTCACATAGAGTTCACACTAGACGACAATGTTTTTTGCATCTTAGACTGTGACACAATAATGGCAGTAGCTACTTACAGCTGTGGAAAGAACGCCTCTCTCCCTCGTTCTCCTTTCTTCCTTTAGTTTTTGGCTCTCAGCGGACATGAACAACATATGATACGGTGCCACTCAGCTGTTGCACAGTCGTGCATTCACGTCAAGGATAGTGCGTACAGTAATGCCGCGTTACTTGGATTAGTAACTGTAATAATATTACTGTTTTAGAAAATTAATTAGTTACACTACTTGTTTGTGGAAAAAGTAATAATATTACACAGCAGCTTGTAATTACCTAGGTTTGATTTGAAGACAGCAAAAATATGAATGCATTGTTGTGTGTGTCAAAATAAAATGATGGAAAGTAACATTAATACACAGAAATAAACAAATATAAGACATATTGAGTTTGGATTTTTGTTTGGATTAGTGAAATGAGGGACTTGGGAAAAAGCTTAAATTAAATATTTAATTTGTCCAGATGGTTACAAGAGTGTTTGAGTGCTGTTATTAAAATAACCTTCTGGGTTTTTGCAAGATCATCAAGAATCAGTCTTTTAGGGAAAACAAAAGGTTGCTTAGTTCTATAACTTAAATATAATTAATAATATTATATGCGAGGCTAGACCAGAACAGCTAATACAAGATTCTATTAACTTTAGCTGAATCACAATTTCATGCCATCAGCCAGCTGTAAAGCAGCAAAAGGAAATCTATTTGGATAAAAATGTCCCAAATTTGACTTTAACGGTTTACAGGTGCAGCACTTCATCATAGTCACTTAAATCAATAGTGATGAGGGAACAATCTCATGGAGCACTCTGAAACTTGCTTGTGATGATATGCATGTTTTATTGGTTTTGTGAATAGTTAGATCGGATCTGATGTCATCTGAATCTGTGAAACCACTGCCACCCACTCACATTTTTCTCAGATTAACAGATGCATGGTACCACATTCACTCCACCTCTACCGGTCCTGTATATTTACATTGAAGTTATTGAACTAAGCATAAATTGCCTTTTAAATTATGTCGAGCAGGACAAGCTTTCCAGGTAACATCTTTATTGTGTGTTGTATTGATGTATAAGTGTTTTTTTTATTGATTTACTTTAATGATTAGAGAGGCTGTCAGAGTCAGTCATTTTAAATGTTTTCCATGTGCAAAATAATGTCACAATAAATATTGTGGGACATTTAAGCAGCAAAACTAAGTTAGGGGGTATGAGATTCAGTGTCAGTGGGTGTCATTGGCAGCAGATTACTAGATGGTGGTGTAGACGTGCACCATCATTGTCTTTGGCATGTTGAATGTCTTCAGCTACAGCAGGAAGTACATCCTCTGCTGGACATTCTTGGTGAAGGAGCTGATGTTCAGCTCTCACTAGGGCTGCGTTCGAAAAGTCTTTTTTTGAGGTTTTGAGGAACTAATGAAGTGAACTGGAAGGATTTCAGTGGCAGCCATGATAAGAGCTGTTCGAATTCTCTAAAAGCTAAGGAAAGGTGCCTCGATGCTTCCTTTCATATCTCCTATAGCATAGGTTACACCTGACCATCCTTAACGAAAGGAAAGGAGAGAATGCCGTCCCACAATTCCTTGAGGCGGCAACATTTAAAGCGGCACACGTTTTCAAACTCAAATGATAAAATCCATCAACCACATTTAGCAGGATCCTGCAATACAGACGCACATTATGATACTTTAATAAGATTCACAATTACCTTCTTTCTTTTGGTTTGTTTTCTTTTGGCTTTTTTGTAATCTGATACTGTTTCAACACCATTTTATGTTTCGGGTTGTTGAAATAAGCCATAAAGTGTTTTCTACAATAAAAAATAAATAAATCACCAACCATGACGGATAAAGGAGGTCGATCACCATGTAAGTTACCATTGGCTATTAAGCCTTTTCTCTCTTATGCCATGATTTGCTAATATGCATATATCTTAAACTGTCAACAATAACTGAGACCCATGGAGCTGTTACTGGTCTTGTAACGTGATCGAAGTGAGGATAATGTTGCAGCGTGTAGCCTCACGTTATGTACTGCAGCCTTCAGCAAATTAATATTACTTCAGTCACAGATGCTGACACCCTCGCCTTCATAAAGGCAAAGATCAAGCTGGATGACCTCTACAGTAGGCGTTTCCCACACACTGATTTATTTGTGGCGGCCTGCCACATTATCAATGCTGATTTTCGATAGATTTTGTTACTATTTAAAATGTGTAAAATCGTATTTGATCACAGAGCTCCGCGCAGCGCATATATTCTATCAGCATCTCCTCTCGCCCTGTCACGCTCGCTCTCTCTCTCTCTCTCTCTCGTCATTCTGTGGGAAACACTGTATTTACATACAATTGGGATTCCTTGATAAATACGCCTATGGGTGGGCAGGAGGGTGAGTGTGAGCGAGCATTCTCAATGTGACAACCCTGTCCTTTATTTAGTGACTGGTAGGCTACCTTATCTGCCTTTTTGCTATCTTGGTTATTAAGTAATATATTCCACAGTGTCAAAGATGCGCTTTTTGTAGTCCATCTTCTGAACATTGTAGTTTCATCACGGCAGGTCACGGCAGTAAAATCCGCCGTCGCATAATTACGTCGCTTAGAAAAGAGCAGTCGAATTCTCTGAGCCCCACCATCCTCATTTCCTAAGTCCTTACGGATTCTCCTTCTCCTTGACCTCATGACGTTTTCCATCGAGGTCAAGGAAAGGTAGTTAGGAAAGGAGATTTATTTGACTTTTCGGATTTAGCCTAGAAGTCCTGGGTGATGATGCCTAGGAAGCTGACGGACTCTACTGGGTCGACTGTGGTGTCACACAGTATGATGGGGAGAGGTGGGGCTGGGCTCTTTTTGAAATCCATCACCATCTTTATTGTCTTAAGAGAATTGAGGTCCAAGCTGTTTTATTATAAACCCATTGCGTAAAAGACTGTAGGTGACCTCTGACCCCAATTCTGAAAAGGACCAACACTTTTTAACAGCGGCCCCCCGAGGGAGCAAGAATAAATGTGGCAACCAACCCATGTGACTCCAAACTATTTCATTGTATGCACCTAGACCGTGAGTGTGACCTTTTGGATGTGTAGAAGAACGTGCAGCATAATGAACATTATTGATGCACCAATTGCAATTTTCCAATTTCCGAAAAAGTCCGATCTGCAAATTTTAATTTTGGTCAATTTCAGATTTTCTATCTTTTTAAGAACTATAATTTAAAGCATCCATAAACTTTTTCATACCTTTAATGTGCATATTGATCCATGCGTGATAGGATCTGGGGGGCATATGGGTGGGGAACAGGGTGTGTCCCGCATGAATAAATGAGGAATGAAGGGAACCCATTATCAAGGTGTAACCAGATTTATAACAGTGACAAACCTCAGACAATTCCAAATCTCTTGTGATGTAAAATATAAATTTCTAAGTGAAAATGCCAACAAAAGAATCCGGCAACACTAATGTGACCGTCACATGTGGAAAGAATATTCTGCCAGGGTGTGAATGTTTGTTTCGCTTTGTCACGCTGTCTGCAAGCGTCGGTAATGACTCACTAAGATGAGAACACGTTGTTAATGGCCATATAAAACAGACTGTCAGTAAAATAGGTTTTTCAGAAAGTGTGTATCAACACAGCCATGAGAGGTCCTGAGCATAAAGTTATAAAAACAAAAAAATATTAGGCCGATGGGTCCATTAGTAGGCTATGCCAAATTAGCAGCAGACAGATACACACAAACACAGACACAACGCATGAATTAATAGCACAACTGAGAAGTTGTAACTTTTACTTTTTACTCTGGCAAACGTTACATGTTGCTTATACTGAGAATGTAACCCTGGCATACCTGGATGATAAATGAATAATTTATATCAGTGATATGATAATGAGATATCTGAAGATATTCCATTAACATAAATACAGCCTTTTAATCCTGTTGAATTTCTTGCCTGCCAGTGGTGGCAATCATACCTCTAAAATGAAATGTGTGTATGAATGGATTATCTTTCACTGTGTATTATACATATTATATGCTTGGCAGCGAATGGTCTTCACAGGCCACACATCTTATCTGTCTGGACGACATGTCCCAAAATCTTGTATTCTCCTTTCATATAATACTCATTTATGTGTTGCAGATTGTTATAGAATTGTACTTGTTATTTTCCAGCTCAATAATACACATAATAACATTCCAAGAATACTGAATGTCTCATGTTGACATCCTTAAGCAATTGTTCTTTCATGTTTCTCATTATAAAAATGGCAACACATTCTTAAAGATCTCCAATACTCATTATGTGAGGATAAAGATGTTTTTATATTAGACACTAACTAACAAAAACTATGTGAAATGTCACATGATATGCTCAGCATGGACCCCTGCTGATGAGAACTGTTACCATGCAAACACAGGCCAAAACAACATACTGAGGGTCCCTTTATGATATTGTGTGATGATTTGAACATTTAGGAGCAGCCATAACTGCATGTTATGACCTTTTCAACTCTGAATGGGCAATACTTTTAAGGACAGAAAACAGTACAGTACATGGCAGGACACTGTTTGGTCATCCTCTCCTTTGCTGTCTGTTCTCATAATGCTGAGACACCCAAACACTGACACACATGATTTGGGATGTCCCTGAGCCTTTTGCGGAGATTTAAATACCATTATGTCTGAACAGCAGTGAAGGATGTCAGTGGACATGAATTTTTCCAGCCTTGAAACAGTCGTACATCTTAAGGTGCTGTTTCAAAGTAGAAATATGAGAGGAAATGCATTCACAATGATTTCTTGTTTTTTTGCCCAACAGATGCTTGTGTTCAAAGAATTTACACATTCTGGATGTGCAGTATTGTGCAGTAAGTCAAACTTAAGTTAGTAAGCTAAGAAATCAGTAATGTAGTGTTATGTTATGTAATGTTAGTGTGTGGACGTGTAATTTTTGGTCTAAATTGTTATTATCACAAAGGAAAACATTTTATTCTCTATATTATTTACTATTATCATTATTATAACTATATTAGTTACTGTAGTGACAGTGGCCCCTACATTAGTGTTCTAAAGGGGGAATTTTGGCAACAACTGATAAAATATGGGCTGGTAATTTGACTGGTGAAATATGCTGGGTAAACCCCCACATATATATGTTATCTCCTGATGCAGACCTCTAGCAGTCTTCAACTTCGTTCCACCAGGTGGTTTCCTTACCAGGTCCCAAGGGTTTGCACTGAGCTAGGGAAAAAATCTCTTGCTTTGCTCTCTGAACTTTGTATAATCTAGTCCTCTTGGAAGATATTAATTATAAAAGTATAATTGATGGATGGCTCAGGATGTAGAGCTGGTCGTCCACTAATCAGAAGGTTGATGGTTTGACCACTGAACCCCAAATTGCTCCCAATGGCTGTGCGTGTGTGAATGTATTAGTTTCTGTTTGGAATGGGTAGTTGGCACCTTACATGGTAGGCACTGGCATCAGTGAATGAATGTGTGTGAATAAGGTGAATGTTGTAGACAAAGAGTCTAAACAACAGTTATAACAATTTACTACCAAACAGCTAAACTTTTATCAAAGAACAAATAATATTCAAAGAAAGCTCCAGAGTGTGCTGAAATCCATATAACTGGTGTCACTGTCACATATAAATGTAGATTTGATGATATACAACCATGATAATCATGTTGTCTGTATAATTACAGTCAAATTCATAACCACCTCTGAGCTACAGACTAAAACCCATAAATTAAGCCACATTAGTGGGCCTATATTTAGTTCATATATGTAACAGTATCCTTCTGGGAGGCTGATGCCTAATGCCCTTGTCTTATGTGCAGAAGTCTTGATGTATCGTAAGGGAGCCATCAGCTGTCAGTCTGGCCTGTCACACTTGTCAGGGATTTGATTCATTAATCATGTTTGACTCCACATGGGAGAGCTGCCTCCATTTGGCTAACGTCTAAAACACCTGTGGCACCGGGCCAAGCTGTGAGCTGGAATCACATCTGCAAGCGCTATATGTCAAGAACATGCTTTGAAGAGAGACCATTAGAGAGGATTGATGTCCTTCATCTTTCTTTAAAGTTTGATGAGATGAAACTTTCACAGGAGTCGTGTACGCTGGGGATGAAAAAGCTTTTATCTGTTTGGAAAAAAATCTTGCTGAGGCTACAGAAGTTGAAAAAGGATGTATCACAATGATGCACCCTGACTGACTGACAGCGACTATCAGCAGCATTAGTTTTATAGTTAAAAATCATTCTCTATAGTGTTAACGAATATCCAATACTGATCAAAACCACTACAGGAACAACAACGAATTGCCCTTTTATTAAAAAGAAAATTAGCGATAATAATTTTGGGATAATAACGTTTTTGGACAACAACAACAATGTTGTCTGACCATAATTTAGATATAAATAATTGAGGTAAAGCGTGTTATCTTTAACAACTGATGATGATTTCATCATCTAAGACAGAGGCATGAAGCATTCAGACATTGAAACAGAGACAGAATCACGACAATCGCAATTTAAAGGAGTTTGTATAATAGTTCTTTGTCTTACTTGTATTTGGGAGATAAATCTGCTTTAACTTTTGGAACTACAGTTCCCATAATATGGGGGATATAAACCGGAAGCATAATGCTGTGGAGTCAATGAGCTAGTTAGATATAGTAAAACTTATACCTATTTTTTTTAGCCCTCAATTTGTTTATATTTTGACAAATTGGCACCATTAACAGTAAACCAAATTTGCTAATAGTAGTTCTTGTTGGCAATATACCCATGGATGTACACTGAACTATCACTAGAGTCCTTTGACACTGATGAAAACTGAAAACAAAGAAAAACGTAAGCATTCTCAAGAAAGTTCTGAAGTGTCCTTTTTCAGTGATTTCTAAGTGGATTTATGGAAGTTTATTCGCAATGAACATTGTAAAATGTGTAACACAGCTGTCTTTAGATCTCACTGAGTTATAACCTCACCTGCCTCCTGCTATGAGTCACAGCCACTGCTGCAGCTCTAACTGCTGATCGTGTTGGTGAATGCGACAAATCAGCGAACAAAAAACTCCAAAAACTAACTTCCTGTTGTTTTAGAACCCAGGCTTGCACCTGTCCCTGTTCCCGAAAGCATCTTATGTCTCTACCTCCACCCCCCACTTCAACTTTCCCACACCACCATGGGGAGGTGCTTCCTAGTTTTTAAATCTCTGATCAAATTTCTTTGTGCATTTCTCCTGTCTTAAAACTACCCCGTGGAGTTTTTGATCAATAGTAGCAATAGAGCAGTGTTTATACAAGTAGGTCACTATTTGTTAGTATCTTGTGCACTACACTGATCTACTATATCCTGAAAAAGTCCCATTCTCTCTACTAGTGACATTTGCTTTTTAACTGCTTAAAGGTTCAGTAGGTAACTTTTATAAAAGTAGCTTTTTGGCATATTTGTGGAAATTGTCACTAAATTCTCACAGTAGTATATGATTTTATTAATAATCTGTGAAAAAAAATCAGGTTCCTCAGTGTCAATAGTGAAACAGCAATCAGCGCTATTATCGTTTTATCTTAATTAACTTGTTTTATAATTGGTGGAAGCAGCTTCATGCAACAGCTGCGGCAGTCTCTCTACACTGTTTCGACCTGACCTTTCTTTTCTCCGTGAGGTGGAGGAATTTAGAAAGTTGTGTGGCGCTGTGTCAGGGCCCCAGCTGTTGTGCATGATTTATGTATAAAATTCATCCAGCCAGAGGGCCCGATCACAAACGGTTCACAGCGCGCTGGTGGTAGGCCTACTACACAACCCATTGTAGGTACGCTGGGGCGTACAGGGACAGGAACAGGAGATTGCGGAACAGCCGGGTGCACTTCGGACAGTCGGGGATTGTTCCCTCTTGCTGGAGGAAGCCACACGCTCCAGTCTAATTGAGCGCCGCTCTATGTTGATGCGCTGCGCAGTTTTTTATATCATCATTTATAGCTGAACATGGGGAGTGTCAAGTCAGCTCAAGTCAAAAGGCTCAAGTCCAAGTGAAGTCAGGAGTCAAAGTCGAGTGGCAAGTCTTCTTTGATTTTGTCAAGTCGAGTCTAAAGTCATCATTTTTGTGACTCGAGTCTGACTCGAGTCCAAGTCATGTGACTCGAGTCCACACCTCTGCTATGTGATGTTAGCTAGCTGATAGCCCAACCTGTCATTTCATTACCACTATATGCATATTTTATCTAATTGTCAGCTAACACTGGCGCTGCCAAATAGAGGATTAGTTATTGTAGAGATACATTTTTACATAAATATAGAGTTCATTATTTCATTTTAAGTCTTTTGTAAGTCTTTTTGCAATAAGCATGATATCTGTTTTTGCTCTGGAACTCAAGAGTTCCACCTGGCTGGGTTTGTCATTCCAAATGTATTTAATTTAAGTTTTATTCATATAACGCTAATTCATAACAGAAGTCATCTCATTGCACTTTTCATTTAGAGCAGGTCTATGCAACAATCCCAATTACCCTACAGTGTATGACTACTGCTTTATTAAACCCAGATTACATTGCATTCACAGTCAACATGAGCAAGAGGGAAAGAGATATTTGCTAAAAAAAGTTTAAAGTTTAAAGTTTTTAAATTAGGAATTAGAGCTGATACTGCAGACTGTATTGACAGTCTATGGTTCTGGTTCTGCATTGTGTAGGTCTGACTTGCTGGCAGTTTTGCTCTAGAATACTTGGTGACCTCTAACTACAGAAGTTTATGTGTGGTATGGGGCACCCATCAACTGGTGGAATGCATGTGAGTTATAATCATCTACAGACTGATGACTTTAGTTAAATAAGCGAGGATTGAATGTGGAGGATTGTAAGCATTGTATGATTTTAGTTCACTGTGGCACGTGCCTGAGCTAGGCTACTGGGTTTCCTTTATGACCTGCAAAAAAAGTCCACAAAGTGGAGGGAGCGAGAAGACCAATCGAAGTAAGTGGGATGGGGGTCTTGGTGAGACTCTCACCGTGGAGAGGGAGCCCTACATGAGATGAGGCTTCGGAGGGCAACCTGCTTTTTCCTGTGGATTTCATGTGAGGGGCTTAGTACAGCAATCCAAGCAGCAGAGAGAGGCACGGAAAGTTTTGCATAGTATGTTCAGTTGTTACTGACTGCTGCTTTAAATGTGCAATGTTTTTGAACCTTTCAAAATATAGAGAGTACTCCAATTCATTCTCAAAATGGGGAGCAGCATATCACATATGCAGCCGTTAGCTAGTTAGCTCAGTTAGACATGCAGCTAACTTAGGGGTCCTATTGGACTGGGCACCAGGGTCAACATGCTCAGTCTCTCACAAGTCTGAAGTAGGTAGGTAGTAGATTTATTTTGTCACAATATAACAGGTTATGTAGTGAAACTGAGTTTGTAACTCCCTTCTGCTACATAGCAGACAATATACAAAAAAATAATAGCAATTATAAAAATAAACAGAAATAAACTATAGTCAATGGAGCAGTGCTGAGGGTGGATTTGAGCTTAAGAGTCTGACAGCTTGGGGGAAAAAGCTGCTCTGCAGTCTGGTGGTGCAGCAGCTGAAACTTCTAATTTAAATCAAACTTGTAATTCAAATAAAACTTCTAATAAAATCCCATCCTATTTCAGTTTAGGATGACATTTATGATTTTTGGTAATACAGAAACACATTTCCTAAAAGTATATAGGGGGAAAAAAATCATATCTTGGGATAGGAATTTATCTATTACAGAACTTTCCTAACTGAATTACTACTCAAACCCTAGAATGACACTTTCTCACAAGAACTGCCAAGGATTGCTGTTTATCTGAAACGGCCAACGACCGCTATTAAAATGCTTTGATTTTGTGATTATTTCTGCTACACGTTGCTCAAACACACTGCACAAACATGCACCTTGGCTTGGCTGTCTACCAGCTTTTCAGGGCCCGGCCTGCGCTGCTTCTGATTGGCTAGTAGTCCTTAACTAGGTACTGCGCATGTACAACTCCAAACAAAGATCTTGTAGAAGTGAGATTCATCACTCCATAGCTAAATCAGAGCAGTCAATACACAGGGTGAATAGAGATACTGCAGCAAATATGGTGTTTTTTGAAAATGAAACCATGTAAACCTGTTCTGGTACAACCCCTAAATAAAATGATGAAAATGAGCATAATATGACAACTTTAAACTGAAAAATACATCCGTACACCTTCTTAAGTTTCTCTCTTTTACCAAAGTACTTATTACACACACACTTTATTCAAATTCGAAGGAATAAAATAAAACTCACCAAACCTGTCTTGGCTAGTCTTTCCAGTGTTCCAACAATGACCAACTCTAGTTTGGTGGAAATAAACCCTTAATTAATTGTTGCTGCCTCTCTGATGCCGACCTTTCTCTCGCTCCTCTCCAGCTTAACGTCTCTCCTTTTACCGCCTGAACCTGCTGTGTCTCCGTCTACCTTTGTTCCCTGTTGTCAGACTGGCGTCCGTCAGTCTCAGAGGCTGTATTCAGTCCCAGTCTGGCTGTATTCACTGGGAGGCTGCTGAGTCTGGTTCCGTTGCCTCAGGTTCTTGTGCTCATTCTGGACTTAGCCACCTAATAGAACAGTTGCGTTAGCTGCACGGCTAACTAGCTGTTATGATCTGATATGTGATATGCAGCTTCCTATTTATTGGAGAATTAATTCAGCAGGTCGTACATTGTGCCTTTAAGTTTCTGTTCTCAAGGTTTTCATTGGTGATGTTCACCTGCCAAAATATGCTTATACCACATGTATCTGAACAGAGTCTGCAAAATTTGATTAGTGAAATATGACACAGGCAAGTTGTCTCTCTATAACACAGTCCATGCGGCCTTGTCACCAAACACCAGTGTTCCTGACAGTCTGGCTCCCAAGAGAAAGTCAGAGTGCTCAAAGTGTATGTGCCTGAAGGAAAGTCAAGGTAAAAGAAGATGCTACAGAGTTTGGATGTGTGCCAAACAAGTGCTTTAAAAGTTTGAATATGTTATGCTTATCAATGAATAAGTCTAGATTGGTTTAAAGATTTTATTGTTATTAGAAGATTCAGTGGTCGACAAAGAACCATGAGACACAATGAGCATACCATTTAATGCAACAGCATACAGTCATCATATTGACACTTTTGATACGTAAACATGTAAAAATATGTGACTGTCTAGGTATTATTTAACTGAAAAGGAAGGGATTGTGAATAACAAATGTTGATAAGTGAAACACAAAGCTATTTAGCTTCATTAAGCTCCTGGTTTTGGTCATACATCCTGCAGATGTGAGTCACCGCTTCTCTCATCAACACCCGCAGGCAGCCATTTCCGTTAAAAAAAAAAAAAAAAAGAGTCAACAGCAATGCTAGCAGTTCTGTGAGACTATAATTAGGCACAGTGGTGCTTTGAGCTAAGTGCTAAAATCAGCACGCTAACAAACATCTAGGGGTCCAAAGCAGGATCATAGAGATCTGTGCAATAAATCCTGATGAAATTAATAAAATAAAATAAATTGTATGTAATAGATCATGATTTACACACTGTTACATACTCACAGTCATAATGTTTTTTCACTAATGACACACAGAACAAAAATAATAAATTTTAGTGTTGACTTTCACGTGTCATGGTTTTAGTGTTTGTTGACGCTGAAAGTTATGTTCTGGAAACTATGCCAAACTACCCCAAACTTCCCTGTCCCAAATTTAACCTATTCTCCTCTGGTCACCCTAGTTACCACCCGGTAGCAAGCTGCAATTCACAGCGTAAATGTAAACCCAGGGAGGACCCAGGGATTGAACCGCCAGCAGTTCTGATTAACGGGCAACCCACACTTTCTCCTGAGCCACAGCCATCCCTGTGAAAGCTTGAAAGCGTGAAAGCTATCAAGACATTTGCTGGTGTCGCATCTGCTGGGCGACACCGGCAAGATCTTGTTGCACGAGATAGCACGAGATCTCGTCACATCCCTCGCAGAAAGACAAAAGATTATAGTTTGATTTTTTACAGTATTTTCTATAGAGGGCGGCCTAGTGGTGCAGTGGTTAGTGCGTGCCTCACTTAAGAAGGTCTGGAGTTCGAACCTTGGTTGTTCCAGGTCTTTATGTGTGGAGTTTGCATGTTCTCCCATGTTTTTGGACTGTGGGTCCCTCCCACAGGACCTCTGCAATCCAAGTCAGTCCTTGATTGGTCAGACAGATGTAATGGCCACTGAGTATGATCCATTGGCAGAGGTGGAGTAGAGTTTCCAGGAAGAGAAGACATTGTTTGGCAGTCATCAGTAGTTACCATTGGTAATTAGTTGAAACATCTTCCAACAGAGATAAAGACATACAGTAGTGGCAAACAGGGAAGGTATCAACTGTGTCACTGGAACCAGTCCCAAGGGACAAAGATTGAGCTATAGTGTGGAATGAAATTAGTTGTTTTATTAATTTTGAAGTCTATTAGTGTAAAGCATTATCTTCACCAGTGTACAGTAACTAAATCATACATATGGACAATTTGTTGTAAACAAAGACATATTAATTTACCATTGGCAGCATATAGTTACCTTACCTTACCTTACCTACCATTCAGCAGTTCATGAGTTGCAAGGGCCGACTCTGCTAACAAACTAACAATGACAAAGCTAACATGCTGATGCTAAGCAGATATAATGTTTACCATATGCACCATCTTAGTTTAGCATGTTATGCTAACATTTGCTTACTAGCACAACTACAGCTAAGGCTGATGGGAATGTCATTACTTTTGCAGATAAACCAAATTATTGGACGAATAAAAATTCTGACCTGATGATGAAACAGATCTCCAAAGTGATTGCAAGTTATGAGCAGCAGATGTTGGTAAAGTAGCCAAAAACTGTACTGTACTGTACTTGTCAACAGCGAGTAACTTAAGAAATAAAAACTGATGTGGTTGTGACTAGAACTAGACTTATTTCAGATGGTCTTCCTCAGGTAAAGGTAAATTATTATTATTTATTTGTGATGAAATTACAAGTCAGCATCTCCTGATTAGATAACCTGCAACATTTACACTCGGACAAAAACGTGAGCCCAACACTGACACCATCATCAAGAAGGCCCAACAGAGGATGCCAGTTTAGGAAGCTCAACCTGCCTAAGGAGCTGCTGATCCACTTTTACACAGCCATCATCCAGTCTGTCCTCTTCACGTCCATCACTGTCTGGTTTGGATCTGCCAAGGACAGGAGCAGACTACAACGGACAGTCAGGACTGCAGGAAAAATCATCTGTGCCAAGGTGCCCTCCATTTAGGACTTATACATTTCCAGAGTCAGGAAGCGGGCCATAAACATCACTACAGATCAATCTAACCCCAGACACAACCTCTAGTAAGCGCTACAGAGCACTGTACGCCAAAACCAACAGACTCAGGAACAGTTTCTTCCCACAAACCATTACTCTGGTAAACAGTTGACTTCTGACTCACCCAGTAACTCTGCCTCTAATAATCGACCTGTTAACTGGCTACCATCTATTAGTTATTCATCATTCTCTCGTTCTCTATTTCAGAGCTGTTTGTACTGTTTGTTTTGTTATATTTTCATATTGTATTTACTGTATACCAAATCAACCTATCTCAAGTACATAACACCTGCACATAATACTTATTTATTCCAGCATCCTTTGCACTATGCTCCATGTGTACGTGTCCATGTATGCTTGTATGTGCATGTGCACTTGTATATCTCATTCACCTCTGACATGTACATAATAATAATAATTTACTCCTGCATCCTTTGCACTCTGCTCAGTGCCCTATTGTCTCAATTTGTCTATATTGTTTTTGTTTATACTGTGTATATATGTGTTTTCTATTCTGTAGCCTGTGTCTGATTTTATTATTGTATTATTATATCATCTGGCAATAAAGCTGATTCTGACAGTATTCCCAATGTAACCATCAAGTGTGATTCTGAATATTGCATTAATATAATAGTCTGTTACTCCAATAAGTAAAGAATATTTCAAATTTAGTTATTTTCTTGTTGTCCCCGATATTAAATTATGATTTGGCAAACAAATCAAATTAGGAGATAATGCTGTATTTCATAATTTATTGCCTATTAAATCCAGGTGTGTTCACTTCTTCAAGTTTACCTGAGGAAGATCATCTGTGGTTGAAACATTACATCAGTCACATCCACATGAAATAAAGAGTAGTTTGTCTTTTGTGTGTAATCTGGTCTGTGTTAGCTTGAATATTTACATTAAGGTAGAAAGCAGGAGGATTTTTTAAGCATGATATACTGTGTGTAGCTATCTATTATTAAACATATTAGCATTAACACAACAGACACTGCTCTATGTCAGCTCAGTGTCAGCACGGTGTAGCTTACGGACTTCACAACCGAAACCTGCTGCACCAACACAGTCTCATCCCAGGGCGTCAGATACCGACGCTTTGAGAAAGCCTGACAAAGCGTCGGTATCGGACGCCCTGGGATGAGATGGGGCTGGCTGCACAGTGCGCTAAATTTTAATCTGTAGCTTAAATATTAGCTGCTAGTGCTATTTGAAAGCCATACTACCTTTCTGTAGCTTCAGCCATTATACTGCTCTAACAGAGTCATGTAGATTTGTGACTGGGGTAAATAAATAAGCAGCGAAGTAGCAAGATGAATGGATCCAAATGTAGTGGAGTAAAAGTAATGATTTTTCTCTTTAAAAAATACTCAAAGAAGAGTAAAAGTATGATGCATTAAAACTGCACTGACAAGTACTATTTACTCAAAAAAGTTACTTGAGTACATGTAACGTTACTATGCACCTCTGATGAGTAGATCATGAATGTCAACATCAAATGTCACAGCAATCCACCCAATAATAGCTCTGTGGGCTTCTTGTGCAGTAATTTACATACTCTAATCTGACTGGGCAGTGGTTTTGTGACGTACTCTGGACTGTGACGTTCCTGAAAATGTTTTAATACAACAATGACACCCGAGCAGGCAAGACTGATTGGCACTGCGGTCCTGTATCTGCACTGGAAGCAATCCTAGTGAACAACTCTGAGCATCCCTTTCTGTGGCATACAAAATGAGAGTGATTGGCTCTTGCCTGGTTGTTGCTTGCATTGCGTCAGACGGCTTTTGCATAAAGGTGAGCTATTTTCATCTTTCCCCTGTAGTGCCACTGGACACCTTTTAAATCTCTGTAACTCCAGGTCCCATTCACAGCCAATTGCATGTCCCAGCTTTTGAGTGTGTGTGTGTGTGAACTACCAAATAAATCCATTGTTGCAGCTCCATAAAAGACTGACAAGATGTGAAAGTACCTAGCACAGTCTGCCGTTCACCTGGTTATAACATATGTGCATTAGCTTGCAGGCAGTGCAAATCAAGGTCAAGAGGCAAACAATGATATGGTCAACGATACACCCCTTAAGACGCCTCTTTGTCTATTCTACTGCACTGTGAGCTGTCAAAATGGGCTTAGGCAGAGAAAAACTAACACTGTCCCTCAAAAAAATTACACTTTGATAATGGAAAGGCACATTGTGAACTATGTTTCTTCAAAAATAAGGCCCTCCCTGCCTTATGAAGCCTTAGGTTGCTGTTGTTGTCTGTGGATGAGATTACATTGCTTCAAAAGTTTTCTTTTTGTTGTTGTTAAGTATATTATAGTATGAAAAGTAATCTTGTAGCATTGTTATTTGTTGTGTAAGCTACTGAAAAGTAAATGAAGACAATAGGCATCTGTAACTACAGCTACTGCAAAATTCAATGTACAATGCAACGCCTCCCTGCGCTTTTTAGATGGCAATGCAGTGCTTGTTCAAAATGTGAGTCTCCGTTTCAACACATTTGTTTCTAACGTATATCAAAGCTGCGTGATGACGATAACTACCACATCACAGAATATAAGACCCACCCCCATGAGCATGCCAACTGTTGCAGAGCGGAGCGGCTCGCTCTGTACTGTAGTTTATTAAAAGTTTATTAATTCTGAACGTTACAAAAAAAAGCGCAAGAAATTGTTTTGCAGCAATGCTTCATGTTGACTTTATTGAGAGGTTTTACTTTGAAAAGTTCTGAAGGACATTCAAAAGAGTCTCTGGCCTGCTTGACATACAAAAAGACGTCAGTAAACGTGTGACTGCATTCCCGTGAATTTCCTCAGGGAAATGAAAATAAGCGTTCATAGGTTTATGAATGCGGATCAAACACCACTGCAGCACATGCTTTATTGTGTGCATGTGCAAAAGTGTCCTGATAATCTATTTGTTTAACAAGGGTGATTGGGAGGGACGTTTGGGCGACAGAGTCCATTTTGACTCTGTCTGAGCACCAAGCATCATCGAAGTAAAACACAGAGTCTACCTCTTCTCATCTTGCTGGGGTCTTGGCCTGACAGCTCGGAACACGAACCACCACTGCTTGATCCGGGATGTTGATGGTGCATGTCTCTGTGAAGATATGGGCTCAACAGTCTTTCCGTCTGTCTTTCAGATTTCTGTTGCTTGGCCAAAATGAGTCCCACTTTGTACAGAAATATGTACTGTTTCAATGTAGCCTATTAACAGAATTCTTGATTCAAGAACTGATTGTATGGCTGTATACCGTATATGTAGTGTCAGCATGTATGAAAAAGGTCTAATAAACGTAAGCATGCCTTACTGCCAGTCTGTTTGATTGACAGTGTTGATTGACAGGGTAGATTTTTGTTATTTTTCTCCTTCAACTTAGATCTACTGTTCTAATAAAAGAATAGGAAACTTTACGCCAAATTAGACAAATTCTGCTTTTTACTCTGTATGCCTTTGGGAGAAGTTTATTGTGTGTGTTTATCTCTGTGTGTGCATGTGTTTGTGTGTGTGTGTGTGTGTGTGTGTGTGTGTGTGTGTGTGTGTGTGTGTGCATGCACAATGAGTTATTGGGTGTGGTTGAGCTTAAAAGACAAGGAGACTGGTAGTGTATTACTCAAGGGACTTTCAACCAATTTCACCTTATGTAATATGACTCTGGGGAAATCAGTGCTGTCACACAGTGTTTATGGGAAAGATATCATGGCCGATACATTTGCAAAAGTGAGGAGAAAAATAATGCAGAGGCAGCATACATGCCATTTTCTGAGTGGCTGGCATCAGCAAAAGTATCTAGGGAGTTAGGTTGAATATAAAAAACATACAAAAAAAACCTGAATATGGCGGTGTAAATAGGATGTCTGTTTCCCTATAAATGTATCATATCATATTGACTAGCAGACAACAGGCTCAAAACAAAAAGTTCCTACTGGAAAAAAATGAACAGCCGACTTAGTGCAACCAACCACTGAACAAGAAATTTTTAGGTGACAAAAACGTTACAATTAACTTTCATGAACTGAAAACACACTTTGAAAGGCTCAAAGTTCTTTTCCTAACAGCTGGCTGGCTAATTCTGGTTAAGAACGCAATTAAATGTTAATGCTCCGTATTTGTATATCACCTTTCTAGTCTTTTCGATCACTCAAAGGCTTTTACACTACATCTGCATTCACCCACATTCATTAACTGAGCCTAAGTGCTCAAACAGAAACTAACATTCAACAGCCACCAGGGACAATTCAGGGTTCAGAATCTTGCCCAAGGACACTTTGACACGCAGCCTGGAGGAGCCGGGGATTGAACCGCCACCTCCCGATTAACGGGCAACGCCCCTTAAAAGGCCAGTACAGTGACTTGTTGACCAACAAAGGACATTTAACAAGACTCTTAAGATAGAAAAATAAACAGTATCATTACCATTAGGTTTAAATGATGTAGTTATTTTTAAAAGCAGTGACAACAATTAATAGCATCTTGTTCTCAAAAAATACGACTCTAGATTATTAGGACCAGGAGATTTACTGGGGTCCAAAACAATGAGAGCTGTTCCCATATCTGCGACAGAAAAAGGGGTTAGGCAAAAGGCCTCTTTACTCGCCACAGATTTTGGGGAAGGTCCTGAAGAATTTAGGTGGTCTGTCAAGATTGAATTATTTGCTAAGAGCTGACGCTCAAACAAGGAACCAGAGACAATTTAAGGTACATATAAAATTCGGTTGAGTAAGTAACTGGGTAGGCAGTGAATTCACAGTATTGTCTTACTTCATACTATAATTTATCTTTAATATTTTTTTGGTCTTCACGTTTGTAGTGCAACTAAGCGACACTGGGGGAAATGATGTAGGATTAAGAACAATCCATAGTTTTTCATTATCAGTGGTTTGTGTTATATTATTTTACTTGCCCACAAACACATTTTTATTTTGAAAAGTTCCTATAGGAGACACTCACTACAGTAGTAGTAGTGTACAGAAAGTACTCTTCCTGTCTGTCTCCTAAATGCTTGTATACAAACTTAATATAATGTTACTGCAACATGATATTTTCACAAATTTCTTTAGTCAGACAGTTGTAATGTTTTGTGACACCATTCTTCACATACCTCCACTGCCTGAGTACCAGATGCAGGGTCTTCAGCTGGGAGCTAGGACTTTTTTGGCTGATGTGAAAGCTGTCAATCAAACTCTACAAGCTTCAGGTTCACTTACTGTATGTACTGAATGAATAGCTGTCAGTCTGCAGAATTTGATTTGTCCATGAGGGTCTAGGAGATGTGAGATATGAGATATGAGAGTTACCTTCATATTTATTGGTTGGCTATTCATTGGTTTATAATATGTCAGCTTGAACGTGAACCAGTCCTAAAAGGCAACAATGTTAGGTGTGCCACGAGATCTTGCAAGATTAAATTGTGCCGATATTTCTCGTCAGGTAAAAAGCTGTCTCGCGAGATTCACGCAAATGACATTCTTCACATGCTGTCAAGCCACACATTAATTTTCTCGCTCAGTGAAATACAAATGTATAACTGATAAGATAAACTCACGGAGCATATCAACCAGCTGACTGACACCGGCGTGAGTCCAGACAGCTGTGACAAGAGTTTTGCAACATCAACATCTAAAAACTGAATCGCAGCCTTGCTCTGCTTGGGACTGTGAGCTGCACTTTATCAGAGCAGCCCTGGAAGTTAACTTGTGCGTGGATTTATAGTGAGATTTCTGCCTGATCAAAAGTGTTTCATTTACTTTCGGTTTCACATGCAGCATGCAGTCCCAAACTGCGTCGGTCAAACGGTCTGAAGGGGATGATGTTACTACCAGCGAATAAATAACGTAATGCACAGCAGAGTAAAGGGCAGGTAGACTTATCATCAAATGATGATGTTAGTCTTGCAACATTCTCCCTTGTCTCTGTACATGTCAGAGAAAACAGATAGCCTATGTTGGAGAATTTTTTTTTCTCCAACATGGGTTCCAACATTCACGCTTTTTGGCTGTTTCAATCTCCTTTATTGAGTTATATACCTTTTTTGTGCATGTAACAGGTTTGCAAAGTGAAAAAGCCCAAAGTCCAGCCCAAAGTGAGTTCCCATCTCCCACAGAAAACTCTGCTCTGAACTGCCTGAAAACAGCTCGTTTGTAGTCCAGCCACTTCAGGGATGAAAGGGAAGCGGCTGGACTACAAACGAGGAATGTGCCTTATATAACGCTCGCCAAGCAGCTGGTCCAACACACCCTCAAAAACACTGAGCTGCAGCACCCTTCTGTGCTTGTGATTGGCTAGTAGTCCTTAACTAGGAACTGTGCACGTGCAACTCCCAACAAAGATCATTTAGAGACAAGATGTATCACTCCATAGCTAAAACAAAGCCTTCAACACAGGGTGGAAAGAGGAGCTGCAGCAATGTGCAGTATGACAAAAATATGGTGTTTTTTGAAAATTAAACCATGTAAACCTGTTCTGGTACAACAACTAAATAGGATTTTGTACCTGAAAATCAGCATAATACCACCTCTTTAAAGTCCAGGAGTTTATAACTAAATTAAAATTTAATAATTTATCATTGAGGTGAGTAAATCATGACTAAGCAGGGATGCTATTACATGAGAAACAGGTCTGAAAGCAGCACAGAATGACTGAGAGCTGCACTGCATTAAATTCTATTATAGTTAGGCTATAGAGTTTGAATTGTCACCTGCCACCTGGATTTTGTGTTTTTCTTTATATAAATTTAAAACATCACCATAAACTGGTACAATAAAAATCATCATAATGCAGGAAATAAAGTGTTCACATAATTCAACATTAAAGATTTTAAAAAGAAATAGTGTTAAAATCTTGTCTCATCTCGATCTTGTGAACCCAATCTCAAATCTCGTTTCATGGGTTAAGTGTCTTGTCAGACCCCTAAACAATGCTTATTTTATTTTATTGGTCTGTATCCAGTGACATTAAATACATGTTTAGCTTACATGATGAAATATTCCACTTGTGCTCACTACACAGTTTGCATCCTGTGTTTTTAAACACAGCATATATACATACACATATATTATAATATATGCAATTTTGATAGCAGCACTGCATATTTTGGCAGTTCAATTTTCTATTTACTAGGATCCACACCTTTTTCTGTGGATGTCTTTACTTTGTATGAATTGAAGACATATTGCATTTAAGATTGTTACACTGATGTGTCTAGATGCATTTCTGATACTTTTCAGAACTTCAGTGCACATTTGAAGAAATCCAATATATACCTCTATATTTCATTATTCAGCATGTGTACATGTCAAAGGAAATATTCCCCTTACAGCTCAGTTTTAACTTATGAACATTTTAGAAGTCTTCCTAGCCTGGACCGTGATGATTCCATCCTGTGACAAATCCTGGAGCTGCTTCACAAACGGTAAATAATGAGACAACTTGTAGGACAGGGTGACACCACCCGTGCTTACTTTAAAGGCACATGGGCGCATTTCTGAATCACAGCTCAAACCTTTACATAACTCAGACAAAAGCCCCATGAGCCAGAGTCAGTCACTAATTTAATTTAACTGGGCCAATGGACTCCAACAAGTGGTATCTAATTATATTAAAGATTAGAGCCTGGTCCAATTTCCAGTTTATGGGGTAACTTGTCTGTCACTGTAGATACAACTTCACTGTCCAAAAGTGGCGGGATAGCAGACTGAAAATTCATTGTTAAGGAAGAGTTTAATGCCATGTGTTACAAAGGTCTTTATCTCCTTGATGGAGGGGTACATCGACTCACTCTGAAGGAGCGGGTAACGAAGAGCAAGCTCTACTCCAAACCATCTGTGTGTCAGTGGGGAGGCAGACGGCCATGCAGGTTGGCACCAATGCTCAGAGACCCAGGTTCCCTTGGAGCCAAGATCCGTGAGTGAGCCTGTAGATTACAGCCACTAATTAGTGAGTGGGCCAGAGTGCAAGCAAACTCATGTGCCAAGCTCTGGTGCATGTAAACACACACACACACACACACACATACTGAGCCAGACAATTAGATGAGAGTAAGTGTATGCATACCTTACAACACGTGAATGATCACCGCAGGATGAACATATAAAACCACTGTATTATACTGAGGTCACAAGCTTAATTTCTCATTTAGTTTACCCTCCATATTCACGATTTTATAAGCTTATCATAGGCTTAACTAATGTTTCACAGATTTTATACATTTCATTTTAATTAGGTTTTAATAAAAGGAACAGCCTCAAGCAGTTTGCAGGGAAATAAGCTTAGTAGGTAGTGGTTAGTGGTAGTGATAAAGACATTACTGGTCTCTGGTTTTGTTATTTCAATTCCACTTCATTGCAGATGATCTGATATAGATATACTGTGAAGTTCCTACTCTATGATATGTTACAGAAACAAAAAGGATGTGTTATTTTGATGGAGCTCAATAAATAGCATTTATAATGACATGTATTTACCACACTACACACTTCTGTTGATGTATACAACTCACACTGGACGGCTTACAGGGCATCACTTGGACTGCTTACAGGGCATCACTTGAACTGCTTTGGTGATCACTCATCAATTTGTGCGCCCCTGTTTATCCCCTCATGAGGATTTTTTTTGGGCACCCAAGGTGGGTTCAAATCAAGGGCAACTGGACTTGGTTGAAGATTCTCTAACATGCTCATGCAGGTCTGACTGACTGGTAGGGAATCCCAGCCATTTTAACCTCTGTGGGGTTGTTATCAAGGTGATGGATTCTGCTCGGTTCATTAATGCTCCTGGCGTTTGTAACGACGTCGTTATGGTCGTTGGACTCACCTGAGGCCACGTCTGAAGGACCATCGTTGGCATTTTCACATGAGGCCAAACACGAGTGTTAGTTCAGTCTTCGTGAACAGATGAAAGGAGAGCATTGCAAGTGGGCAATTTGGCTGGGGTGTTGCTAAATATTCATAGGGCATTGTGAAGGTGTTTGCTAGGCATTGTAAGATGATTTTTATATGGCTGCTTTATATTTTCTCAGTATTCAGATAATTTGCTTGGGTCAAATGTCAATAGATTGTTGCTGTGGCTATGGTAGCTAGGACATTCAGGAACCAGTGCTGGCTCTACCCTATTTGGCACCCTAGATGAGATCTGGAAAGCTAAAATATACATTATCCCCATTATGTATGAACTTTACACATTAAAGGGGCTGCATGTAGTTTTTCCACTGAAATTACTTATTAATTTCACTGCCTTCTCAATGAGCTGAAACTTCACTTGGACATGAAGCACTCACCTGTTTTCTTTGTTGCTTGCATCAGCCAATATTCTGCTTTTAATGTGAGGACACCGGGTTAGAGGCAGCTCTGTGCGCGCTCCCGAGCCTCTCTCAGACTACAGTGACAACACGGCAGCTAACAACATGCAGTCCGCTAACACCATAAAACAAGCGGTTCCCAGCACAACACAGACTCCACGTCTGGATACAAAACAACAATAAAGTTTTATGTGCTGAAGCCCATCAGACCAAACAGGTTCAGATGCTATAGAGTAAAAACACAGTGAACATCAGAAAGGCTGGAGAAACACGGAGAGAGTCACGCTAGCTCGCCGGCTAACGTGGAGCAGTTGCTAACATTATCCAGTGCACAGTTTTATCGCTTTCCACATTACTTCACCAACTAACGCGACCCATGTTACTATCCTGTGTACCACCGATATTGCCTGCAAGAAATGTATGTAACTTTAATGGATGTAACCTTTACCGATACTCAGGTACACAGCTTCTCAACCTCTCGGTTGCTGTAACTAACGTGACCCACATAATATACAATAATGCAACAAAACGCTGACAACAAGACAGAGGAAGACCCATCCACTAACGCTACAGTAAAGTTCCTTAATGCGTTCTAATTTTCTATAAACTTTGACAATGATCTCATTTATAATATTAATTCTAGTTCACTAACCGTTTCCTTATCATCCAATAAATTTAGCTGTGCTCACACTGCTGAGCCTCCAGTGAAAGATGCACAAATAGTAATGTTAGTTACTGAACAGCAGACAAGTGAGCTAATGATGTAGCAGGTCAGCTAAATGCAGTCAATGATTAGTTCAACCTCAAGCAGCTGATAAAAATATTTCTGTAATGTTGCAGTGGGAGTTTACCTGAGTTTCCAGCATGTTGTGTGAAGATGTCTCTCGGCCTGTCTTTTTTCCTGGAGTATTGAGCCAATATGCGGCTCGCTGCGCTGAATAAAAGGTACGGAGCCGGTGTTGATCTGCCTCTGAGCCGGGAACATTGAAGTAACAGAGCCTGAACATGTCTGTGTGAAAAGCCACAGCTGCATGCCGGTATTTCTGCTTAGGGCAGGATTTCTGTATGAAAGCGTTTTTTTTTCGGATTATGTTCGCTCATGAGTTCAAGCGAGCACGCGTATGAGCACACGCATGGTTGCAATCTTAAAACCGTACCGCTAGTGGCCGCTGGAAACTCCATAATACCCCTTTAATAACCAGCTTCACAAATGTATTATACATCATTCTACTGTAATTACTTTATAAAAGGTTGAATTACTCATATGAGGGTATACATGTGCTCAACAATGCCACTACTCTACTAAAGTATTTCCTCCTTAGCTTCCAAATGACAATAGTACAGGGATTTGTCACCCAAAGCACACATCATGTGAATGCAAAGTAAATAGAGGCAGAGTTGATAGGGTAATGGTGTTATGTCTGGAATGGGACTGAGACTGGGTTTGAATGTTTTAGCACCATGGAGAGAGACAAAATGAATGTTATTTTTCTGCAACAATATTCAGGCATAGTTCTGAGGCTTTTAGTGAAGAAATGCCACTTTAAGGAGAATTTAAACAACACCGATGTTTAAATTAATAATGCAGCAAAATGTAGCATAAAATACAAAATGTATACAGGAGTAGAGAAAGTTAAGTTTCCACGGACATTAACAGCTCAGCAGCTTTAGGTGGCAGGAAGAAAATTACCCAGAGATGGTAGCCAGGAACTGGAGATGTGCTTTTCAACCTTTATATCAGAGGGCAGGAAGATTAAATGCAGTTGGGTGCTGTCCACATAGGTGAATATGTGAAACACACCATGCCATATGGTGTAGAGGTAGAACAGAAGAGGCTAAGGACTGAGCCGTGCACATGATAAAGAAAACTGGAATATTGGCAAAGTAGGAAATTAACTGTGCTTTCCCAGGCTCGCTTTCTCAGAGTCTAAGTTCTGCATGAGTGCCAGGCACGAGGAGGTAGAGGTGGACTGTGTCAAATGCAGCAGACAGGTTAAACAGGATGAAGGCAGAGGATAGCGAGGGGGTCTGCAGTGTCTGCAGAGTTTCTGAAACAGTGAGGAATCCAGTCTCGGTTCAGTGTCCATGTTTTGACGGTTTATTTTTTAGTACAGATTTCCATTTCTTCACATGCGTGCTAGCTCACTGATAGTCAGTAGAGTACAATGTGATGAATTCACAGTACATGGACCGCTATAATATAAATTCCACCTTACTAAATAATTTGTAATATGTGAAATATAGTTTCACATCTGTAGAAGTACTGTACTTTTTGCAACACCAGAATTTCATTGACATTTGACATCCACAAACTGCAGTTCACAGTACTGTCCTGAAGGGGGAGGGAAAAAAGCTCATGCTTTACATCTGTACATACAGGGACTGTATACAGACACCAATGGTAAGTGGAAGTGACTCAGTTAATGTTGTGCTTTAATGGCTGGAGTCTGAGAAGCTCTGTGTTTACTTTGACCCAAGGGACACATTGAGTCCTCACAGATTCAGATTCACTTTGACAGTTCTTGCTTTAAACAGCCAACAATGCAGCGGTGTGAACCACAGCGGTTTATTTTTAATGCAGAACTGTTTAAACACAAACTATCGGTTTCTCATACTAAATACCACAAATGTGTATGCAATGGAAGCCGTGCCTTGTGGAGTCAAAAGCTGCTCTGTGACCAAAATATTCAATCTGCATCATTGTGCACTTAAGGCATTGCATTTATTAAATTTAGCTGGCCTCAGTTACAGAAGGAACCCCTCACAGTAACTGAAAATTGCTTCATCAGAATAACCCCCCCACCCACACCCCCCCACACACACACACTCCCAAAAAGACAAATAAAGAAGGATGGACAGAATAGGAGCAGGCTTGAATTGGGGTTGTAGTTTCATTTATATTTCTTTACAGTTCAGCAGGTCTGCTTAAAGTGCCTTTTAATGCCCCAAGAAGGAATGGGATGTCAATTGTGGGAGGAATTTGCAGGTGACAGCCCTTGACCACCAGTTCACTTACTGGTGATACTAATACCTCGACGTGATTGTGGAGCTTGGGTATCTGCAGTTCTACTATTCTATCATTAGAATTCTGGCAACGGGGCGACTGGAAATAACAGCTTGAAGCAAGTGGGGAATATTGCACAGGAGTCTTGGGGAAATGTGCCAAAATGTGATGAATGTAATCAGTATGCAAAAGATATTTCAGAAGAGAGAAAATGTTTTGTATACAGGCTGTGAAAGTGAAATACTTCATTTTGTGTATATTCACATCTGATTGCATGCCTGCCTAATAATCAGCATACATGCTACACAAAAATGATTTCATCTGTCTTTGTTTTAATGGTTACTGGGTGATCTTTTGATATTTATCATTATTGCATTAGCGCCAATAGCCAAAGCAGAGATTTACTATCACAGTATAGTAATTTACATCACACCTAGGTGATTTTCTTCTTACCTTTTCATTTTTACATTTCATTTTCAATTTTCTAAATGTCACCAGACAGACTGAAATGCACAAAGTTGAATAAAAGAACGTGGGGGCCATTATAATTACAATATTAGAAAAAAAACAGTTATAAGTGATAGATGGAATAGTAGTACCATCCATGTGATGACCAAAATCACTTGCAAGTGTATAATGTCTGATATAAGTATTTGTGCAGGATTGTATTTTATATTGATATTATCTGTGCTTTTAGGAGTCACAAAGGCCATACTGCACATTCCTCAAACACATGCGGAGCACAGTACAGCAGTACACATCTTCTTCAAGGTTCTTTGTCTGTCAACTCACAATAAATGTTTATTATACTCTGAAATAAAGTCTACTGATTGATACTGAAGAAAGCCAGGCCATATAGGTGGCTTGAAAACAATTATTTGTTGCGTAATGATTAGAAAGTCTTAATAAAATGTTGTTTCATTCTCAGTTAATCAAGTATCAATGATGGTAGGCAAGCAACTTCTGATAAGTTGCAGTACTTCTACACCTGTGAACTATCTATAAGTTTCCTGTTGAATCGTCTCGCCAGCAGCTTGAACTGATCATGAATCAGGGGGCAGGTCAACAAGAGATCATTAGTATCTGGTAGTTTTAACCTCCATCTTTGCCTATGCACCGTATAATAACCTTAATCTTTCAGGTTCGTTGAATGTCACACTGTGTGAGATGGTCTAATAAAGTCTTGCTTGCAATCTGTGTCAGACTGCACAATATCCGTTTTGAGGCATATCAGACTGTGTGATGATGCCTGGTGAATTGTTGTGTTACTGTGGGATGTCAGTCAAAAAGAGAAACAAACAAAGAAACTACCAAAAACAGATGGTCATCAGTGCGCAGAATATGTCTGTTTTGGCCTAATTTCACTGTTTCTCTCTTTGATGTTGCATCAAAAATTCGAGTAAATAAAAATATACAGTAATACATTTTAACAGCTAATTAGGCTAAATATGCTCACTGCATAATTGGAGATCTCTCTACCTAGTTAGAATGACTAATTGGGCTGGTAGTGCTCTGATATAAGAGAGAAGCCTTCTTCTAGACAATGTTCTTTTTCATTTTATTTCTCTGCTTTTGAAGAGGTTGCAGAAGTGCTAATATTTTATAATAATTAACAAAGTTGTGCATGTAGCATTTAATTACATTCACAAGTGAATTTCATGCTTCAAAAACATGAGCTGCTCTGGAAAAAATAGATAGTGTAAAGATAGTGGAGTGGAGAAAAGTGTTCCGTTCAGGGACCGAATGGACATGCACTGTTTAGAATGACAGCATCTCTGGCAGCCATGACTTATCTGTGATAGGTCTATTTTTTTGTTGTTGTTGTTGTTGTTGCTGTTCGTGTTTGTTGATAGTGAGGACAACATTGTGCAGGAAAGAAATCATGGTCTTCACGTTTTCTATAATGCTTCACAAATTCCTGGTACAGCAAAGCCAGTGTCAAGGTCTTTCTTGCATGTAGGAATCTCCAGTGTAACCTCTACAGGTATTTAACAGAGGCGTAACTCAGCCTGAGGCCCATACACTGCATGATGCTTGCACCAGAAAATCTGAATAGGTATGTGGGACTCTCAGCTGTTGTGGTCATTGGTTTTGTTGTCTCTGTCTTCCATGCAGCAGAAAGGTATCAGTGGTTCACTTGGGGGGCTATCAGTATAAAAGGTGGATCCCCACAAGGTTGCAGCTGGGATCATTAAATACTGAAGACCTCACTGGATTTTTTCTTGAAGACCTGGCATTGCCTTTTCCTGCCTTTCTGTCTTTCAATATCTTTCAGACCAGTGCTTTTGATCATATTGACAGAAGGTTCCACACCTCTTGGGCATCTGTTTTTTCAAAGAAAATCCTTACATGAACTGTTCTCTTGTTGGGCTCTGTCAGAAGAGTCACAGAGATCTTTCTAAGCTAATAAATACCACCTCTCAAACTTCTCCAAGCATGATGGCAGAAGTATAAATGCTCCATTTTTACGGCTCATTTCTTCTACTTTTCAACGGCCTGATGCCAACTGCATCCCTGCTGGAGCTACAAACATTCGGCCCCGGGATATTGGCTTATAGCAAATGTCTTAGTAGTCTTTATACAAGTTATCGAGCGATTTTGTCTGACCCTATTTGATACTCTGACCAGACATTGTGCAGCCTCCTGATGATACAGAAACAGTAGTCTGTCATGTCCTATATTTTACAGATAAGCCTGTTAAACAAGATATCAATCTGTCAGGCATGTATCTTCTACTGTGCATGGTACACATTGGTTTACAGGAACAGCGAATGTGCATTTATACAAGATACCTCCTCAGTTTATCAGTGTGCAGTCTCCTTATTTCCCAGCAATATCAGAAACAACTTGCAGACACATGCTGCATGCTTGAGAGCAGCAATGTATCACTGCACAGCAGAAGCAGATGTAATGTATGGACCAGGAAGGTGTGTTTTAAGGTATATTTATCAAGTTGTGTAAAGTCTAAAAATGGCTCTGCAAAATTGTATGTCATTCCATCCAATGCTTGTTGAGATATATCTGACAGACTGACATCGCTGCCAGTGTGGCTGAAAATCTGTGACTGGACACCTGATTGGGCTGTTTGGACAGACAAATAACTTAGACACTAACACCAACACTAACTCAAGTGGTGTTTTATTATTTTCATGGTTTGGATTGATGTGAAACACACTGATGCAGATGATTGTCAACGTCAGAGAGAGAAATGTATTAACTTTACATTTGAAAATCCAAAAATGGCAAAGGTTCATGTGTCGGGTTGCTGAACTCTTTGAGCAAACCTCATCACATTATCAAATTGTTTTAACATTATAATTTGATACATTGTTATTATAAAAGTATGGATTATAGTTAATGTTGACACAGCTGTCTCCTGTGTTAAAGTTTTGTTAACCCTTCTTTTCCTTACAGTACATCCACACATCTTCAGTGTGAGTTAAAGACGCGATAAAGACACAAGAGATGGAATATGTGGATTCAGGGAATTGTAATGGAACCTCTGTAACCATGGTAACAGCCAGTCCAGTAAATGGCAAAGGGTAAACTGAATGCCGTAAATATTGCTTAATGGACGAAGCACTTTACAATTGTCCTCTCATTCATCCATACACACACACACACACACACACACACACACGGACAGCTAACCCAGAGATTAAATGTAAATGCTCTGTATTTGTATAGCGCCTTTCTAGCGCTTTTACACTACATCTGCATTCACCATTCATACACATTCATTCACTGAGCCTAAGTGCTCAAACAGAAACTAACATTCACACACATTCATACACCAGCGGAACAGCCTCCAGGGGCAATTCGGGGTTCAGTATCTCGCCCAAGGACACTTCGACACGCAGCCTGGAGTTGGCTCAGGAGCCTCTACCTCCTGAGCCATATTAGCTGTACCTCCTGAGCAACAGCCACCCCTGGTAAACAAGAGGGGAATCAGCTAATACATGCTTCATCATATTCAAAACCTTCCTAAGCATCCACCCTGCCTGTCAGGTAGTTCTGTGTCTTAGTGTCATAAATTAACACCTCTTGAGATGAATGCCCCCAACACCGGGGGCAGTTAGCACCATATACAAGCATGCCATTCCATTCAGTAGGAGTGCAACATATTAATACTGCACACCTACTTAACGGCATGAAGCTCGGCTAAAAGCCCATGCTAAGCATTTTTACCTAAACAAAATGTGTTAAACACAGTAAAACACATTCTCTCTTAACGTAGTGCATGCCTGCGGTCACAGCGCTCCTGATCTTTCATTTCATGCTATATATAGCATATATAGATAGCAAAAACACTGTCAGAGAACAATAAACAACAAACGTTTATACATGTACAACTACGAATTGTGTCTTACCTTTTCTGTTTTTGTAGGTTTGGTCATAATAAAATCACTAGTACTCCAATGCTTGGGTGCCATTTTGGAATCATTTCAGCTGACTTCTATTCATATGCATTGCATGGGAAAGGCAGTGCTGTAGGCGGTACTGCAATGTTCCATTCGAACGTGTTGTCGTTTTCACCTTCTGAGCCTTATAGCAATCTGTTGACCTGAGTGGGACAAATCTCTATGGGACCTTTTAATTCTCCATTTATCTGCCTGTATAGCACTGCGCTCATGAATCTTCATCAATATTCATTGTGTTTATTAATATTTCAATGTGTTTGGGAGATTTATGGAATCTTTGTAAATTGATCATAAATGTTGAATTTTAGTTTCTATTAATCAAATTAAATTTTTATAGTCAAGGAGTAGGAGAAGACATTCAGTTACATTATTATCTACAGGATCTATGTAATGGTGATAATGCCTTTGAATTTTGGTTTTTATGCAAGGTTGGGAATTCCTTTGTTGCATCACCATTTATCCTAACATAAACAGGTTGTGAGTTGCCCTAACCCTAACCCTGTCGGGAAAGCAAACACTTCCTTTAACAGGGTTGACATTGGAGTAAAATGCTGTAAATTCATAAATGCTGCATACTGTCAGCACCTTTAATTAAACTGTCAAATCGGCAGCAGATATTGAAGCATTGGGACTTAATCTGAGTATCCGTTTCCAGTAAATATTCACATTGACAAGTGGTGCACTCTGCTTTTCTAATTGCAAGGCAAATCAAGAGTCTATCAGCAATCAGCAATAATTGCTGTATAGACATGTTTCCCGATTGCTGCTTCTTACCACAGCAGAGAAGAGTGGACGTAGATTGCTGGATTCCCTAATTTTACTTAGTGTGAAACCATGCCTCTAATCAGTGTCTTGCAGAAACAGATGTGTTGGTACAGGTGGGAAGATTTAGTTTTGCGTGAGGCAAACAATTTACAACTCATAGTTTGTTACTGTGTAAAGAACAAGATAAGTCAAAGTAGTGCAGGATTTCCACATTTTATATTCTCTACCATTCTTTGTGTTTGGGTGCTGATACTGTCATTGATTTCTCACAAACATATGTTGCTACTCCACAGAAAATGTTGTCTTTTCTTTTAACGCCACTTTCTACTTCTTTTCCACTACATCTCAGGGGGACATATTGTACTTTTTACTCTACTACAGTTAGTTGATAACTTAAGTTAATTGTTACTTTTCAAATTAGGATTTTTACACACAAAACATATGAAATACATATATAAAATAGGATGTTTTCTTACAAATTAAACTCCTGAACAGTTTATACAAGTACAGCTGAAAAGATTACTTACATTTTTCATTCAAATTGTTCCAGCTTCACAAATGTGAGGATTTGCTGCAAACAAAATAGATTAATGGAGAAATCCAAAATTAAAACAATGATTCATTTCACTTATATAAAAACTATATAAAAATATTAGCTCCAACTGAACCAATTACAAAATAAAAAATTCTGCTTTTATATTAATGTATGAGTAATTTAATGAAATGATATAAAATCGTATAACAGTCACAGAGCCCATTCTTCTATAGTGACTTCTTTTAATTTTGATTCTTGTGCATTTTCCTGAACTTTTACTTGTTACAGAGTATTTTAAGAGTGTGGTATTAGTACTTTTACTGAAGTAAAGGACCTGAATACTTCCTCCATTGGTTTGTCATAGCAGGAAAAGCACAGTGAACTAGTTCCAGGGTCCTGATATTCCCTGATACTTACAGGGACATTGGATTGAATTTAGCCATCGTTAACAAAATTAGTTTTCCTGCTTGGACCAGTCAAAATGTCTGCTGTGAAAAAAGTATTTTCTACCCTGGAATCTGATGAGCTGATTCAGCTTTCACTTACTATTCTAGCCTTACAGTACAGTATACACATACAGACATTATATTACCAAAGTTATGTATTAACTTTATACTTTACCTTAGACTGTATCTGAAACACAATATGTCATTTTAGCTACATAATTGGCACTAAGCACACAACATATAACATCTTTTAACATTTTGCCTGGCCTGACTTGGCCTGATAAACACACTGAACTGCCATTTAGTTTCACTTAATTCATTCAGCCAGACACTGTGTTCTTGTTTGGTGACTTCTGGTTGGGAGGGAGAGTTACTTTATTTAGTTTTGCCTGACCAATCATTAGCGAGTACATATCCTTCTGGCAGACATCATTTTCAGTAAAAGCAGTAATCTAAAGTAATAAATAGAAAACACACAAAACATGATTGCATATGCGTTCATTTAATAGGACACACCTAAATCATTACTGGTACAGCCATTTGGTTTTAGAATGCACATAAATAACTTAAATGGTGATCACCTGTGTGAGTCAGTATGAAATAACCTCACTCCAAGCAACTATGCATGAAGGTTATTGAAAAGCACGTTATAGGATCCGAGAAAATGTCCAAGTCACTCAACATCTCTTGGAGTTAGTGTTCATTTTGTCAGTTAATCTTAGTCTTTGTCCTGAGATCAGAAGTCAGTTTTTAGTAATATTTAGTAAACCTCATCCTTTTTATTATTAGTCAGTATTTAGTCATTTTAGTCTTGTCTTAGTCAAAGAAAACATTTTAGTCAACAAAAACACTTGGCTAAAATAACTTGTACTGAGGTGCTGAGAATGTGTTATATTAACAAGTGTTGGTCCATAACCATTTACACAAATTTGGGAAAATAATGTAGCATATTTATTCAAGCCCAAAACCAATTTATTACATAAAATGCCTTGTGTTTTAATAGCCAGCGGATGTCACAAACAAACTATATTTACCTGGCTTGGTATTGACCCACTTAAAATCTACAAGACCAAACTAGACCCCCAAATGCAACAAATGTCCTGTTATGAGATGCTATACATAACTGCCTTTTGTAACTTAGTTGGCTTTCGTTATTAAATGCTAAATCAAGTTATTAAACATCTTGTCCTTGAACTTATCTCACCTTCAGTGTGGTAATTTCACTAAACTAGGGCTGTCCCTGAATAAGGATTTACATAGTCGAATCAGAACAGTCAAGTCTTGCGTATAGTGTGTCTGTGTGACGGCGATTACACACTGTAGCTCCGCTTTAATCTTGAGAAGCTGCAGAGCTGCAGGGTCTATTCATTAGTCAGTGAAACTTACTTATGTGTCAGCAAATAGACATTGATCTTTGGGGAGGGGGGGTGCGTCTTACTCCTCACTCCCCTAATATTATTACTTTTTTAGGAGTAATATGTAACTAGTAATATATTACAATTTCTGAGTAACTTGCCCAACACTGCTCATAGGAGATGTATATTTAGGGCAATATGGATTTGTGAACTTGGTATAGAGGTCTCCTGGTTACAAGTGTCAAAAAAACGTTATTAATTAAAAGTTTTGTTTATTTAAGAGAATGACCTAAAATATAGGAAAGGTTACTAGTTTATTGGAGAGTTCAGATTGAGGAAGCATGTTTTGAAGTTTAGCTCTTATGTGTAATACCACTCTGTATCTTGTAACCCAAACTGGGTACTTTGTCCCTTTGAAGCAAGCTCTTTTAATGAACGCCTCTTATATACATATCACTTTCATGCCTGGGTGGTAATTGCCGTCTTTCTCAACCCCAAAATTAATCACATACACATAAATTGGCAATTTACCCACTGAGGCAAGGCTTACCCCGTTACACTATGATTCCTGGTCGAAAGATGGATTGTAGCATCTTGAGCATCTGCCAAACTATGTTCATTCCTCTGCTTTCCCTGAAGGTCAGGCTGCTGACTGGAAGAATCTTTGGTCATTGCTTGTTGGTCTCAGGTGTGTTCCCAGGACCTGCAATTTGTTCTCACTTGGTTGGAAGAGACATGGAAACAAACACCAGAAGACGAGAGAGACGAGAACACACACGTCATCCTTCTTCCTCTGACATTTATTACAGAGGTAAAAGACAACTGGGTGACAGCTGCCCCTACTTCAGATATATTTTTCTTAGTTGTTGATATGTTGCCTCTGGTCAGACGTGTGTAGTGACGCTTGTCTCTTTCAGTTGCAGGTCCTTTTGAGTCTGTTTCAGTTCATTTTAGAAGGAAACTCCACTGATTTTACACATCAGGACCCATTTTAAACGGAAAGCTTGTGTTGCAATCTGAAGAAGTGGAGTTTGAAAGACATGGGCACAGATAGGGTGGAACAAGTATGGGATCTACCATTTTTGAAGTTTGACTCCATAGTAGAAACCAAAATTCAGGATATCTAGGCCTCTGCTGCTTTGATTTTGACAATTCTTTTTTTCAATCTTTATCTTGTGAGTTCCCTTACTTGGAAGTACAATACTCAGGTATTTATTTGCTTTTGTCATGCCAAGATCCCATTTGATTGGGATTTTTATGAATAAACACAGCAAGCTTTATGGCACACTTAGAGTGCATGGCACAAGCACAGTAAGGGAACTACACTGCTCAAAAAATAAGCGAACACTTTATCATCACAGTATAACATCGAGTCAATTAAACTTCAGAAATATCAATGTTCAGTTTGGAAGCATATGCGATTGTGAATCACTGTCACCTGTTTTGGTGCAAATGAAAGTGACAACAGGTGCACTGGAGAGGCAACTGCAAGACAACCCCCAAAAAGGGAATGGTTTTGCAGGTGGTAGCCACAGACAGTTGCTCTCTCCTTCCTTCCTGACTGACTGTTTTCTAGTTTTGTGTTTTCCTTGTCACTACTGGTAGCATGACCTGCAGCCCATTCAGTTTGTACAGGTAGTCCAGCTCCTCCAGGATGGAACATCCATACATGCCGTCGCAAGAAGGTTTGCCGTGTCTCCCAGCACACTCTCAAGACCATGGAGGAGATACCATCACCACCCTGTCATTACACGAGCTTGACTTGTAGCTGGACCGTAGAACCCAGCAGCAGGGCTGGCATCTGTTCTTTTGTGTGAGGAGGAACAGGAGGAGCACTGCCAGAGCCCTATAAAACGACCTCCAGTGAACTACTGGTGTGCATGTTTCTGTCCAAACTGTTAGAAACAGACTCCACGAGGGTGGCCCAACATCCTCTAGTGGAATCTGTGCTCACAGTCCAGCACCGTATAGCCTGATTGGCATTTGCCAGAGAACACCAGAATTGGCAGGTCCACCACTGGTGCCTCGTTCTCTTTACAGATGAGAGCAGGTTCACACTGAACACAAGTGACAGATGTGAAAGCGTCTGGAGACTTGCAACATCATCCAGTATGATCAGTTTGGAAGTGGATCAGTGATGGTCTGGGGAGGCATATGCTTGGAGGGTCACATAGACCTCCACGTGCCCGCCAACGGTACCCTGACTGCTGTTAGGTACCAGGATGAAATCCTCGGAGCTGTTGTCAGACCTGTCACTGGTGCATTGGGTCCTGAGTTCCTCCTGGTTTAGGACAATGCCTAGCCTCATGGGGCCAGAGTGTGTAGGCAGTTCCTGAATGACGAAGGCATTGATGCCATTGACTGGCCCTCAGACCTGAATCCAATTGAGAACCTCTTGGATGTTATGTATTGTGCATCCGATGACAAGACAGACTCTCCTGGAGCTTACTGATGCCCTGATCCAGCTCTGGGAGGAGATCCCCCAGGACACCATCTGCTGTCTCATCAGGAGCACGTCCAAACGTTGCTGCCTTGATCAGCGTCACGCAATTTGGATCCAGCCCTGAATCTGTTGTTGATTTTGGTTTCCATTGACTGTTGTTACGTTACATTCTACAATGTACAGTTAAGATTTGGAACTTTGAACTATTTCGTTCATCGAAATCTGATGTGTTAAGTGTATTTTAATAAAATGTATAATTATTTTTAGCAGTGTACTAAGAAATTAAGAGTACTATCATATTTATAGCTTGATGCTCACTTAGAAAGATATTAGAGCTACAAGGTTCTGCATAACAGTGTGAGCTAGTTAGCTGGTTAGCAAGATGATTTCAGGCTTACCATGTTGGTAAACTACGAAGAAGACTACATCATAGCACAAGTTGTGCAGCCAACCCTACCCTCTGGCTGCCAGACCCACAAGTATAAAAAGCTTTTTAGTTCTATATTCACTGAAGTCAAATGCGTTTCAGGTTTTTAAGGACTGGAACCTTGTAGCTGATGATGTTAGAAAATGTTGTACTTTATTGTGAAGAAACAAATTGCTCAACCAGAAAGAAATAAAAAAATCTGTTTACACCGAGGATAACCCTGATGCCAGACTTTCCGGGATGATTTACAAAGTGACCATATTTAGACTAGCACCCACCACGCAGTGGCAACCAATGTAACATTAAATATAGGGTTAGTATATGAAGTTGGGAAACCTACAAATTGCCTCATTACTTCCGGTCTTTAAACATCTGGGTGCAAAGTAATGTGCAAGGCGGAATGACTCACTTGCAAAGAAATGCAGCACAGCACTGACTCTGAAAGCAACAGGGAGTGCATAGAGACAGCTGGCATTAGTCTCCAAATCATTTTACAGTAGATTACAGATATCTGTTGCCAGTTTACAGCGGCACTAGTCTTCGCTAAGGGACAGGTATGTGGTCCTTTCTGCTGCAGACAGCAGTAAGTCAACAATGCCCCTGAACACGCCTCCTTTTAAAACTAACATGCCCATTGGTGCACAGATGGCCGCAAGTACATTTGATGCTTACTAAAAGTGGGTGCTGGGCCTGAAAATGACAACGTTGTTGGTCAGACACTAGCAATGACACTTACACTGCTTTGCGTCACTTTGAGCCACTTTGTGCTGGGTGTAAGATAGGGCACAAAGGCCGTCTAAACCTATTTTCTTTTTATTATCAGCTTCTTACTCTGAGCAATGTGGTACAACTCAAGTCCTATATTAACATATTTTCTTCCAAAGTTAAAGAAAACAATTGAACACACATCTTCCTCTCTGCTTGGACGGAGGGATGGGCAGTTCTTTCACTGCTGCTGGTTGTTTCTCAGACGTGTTTGCAAAACGTCTGAAGCTGCGTGCTGAAGATATTGAGCTTGAGTGTGCACGATCAGTGACTGACACTGCATTAGAGACTCCTCCTGCCTCTGATTGGTTATATTGACCCAGCCGCGGTGGATTAAGAGCACGAGGATGATTTTTTTCACAAATTATCTGTCTCATGTACTACTGTCAGGATATAGTGACAGTTTCAGCAAATATGCCCACAAGTTATTATTTTATAACAGTTACCTACTGAACATTTAAACAGTTTTGGTTGTTTTTGTCAGTACTGTTTCATCTGTGTTCTTTGCACTGGTTTAAGGTGAGAATGGCTTAGTTGGGTGAAATCACATTGTTCTGAGCACGAGGCAGGATGTAACTTTATTTAAATCAAAAGCTGCTTGTGTTGCTAGAGCACTCTCAATCATTGATAGTTAATATAATGCCAGTCTTGATGTATGTGGAATACACTGTAGTAAAACCCAACATCTGCTGGTAATGTCCACAGCTCTGCTCCAGAAAATGTAACTCCTCCATACCGTAGCGCTCCTTTACATCAGTCTCCTTGTCTGTGCTGTCGCGATATCATCCAACCATTTATATCCAGACAACAGTTTGTAATTCATTCTCCCTGGAGTCTCTTCAGGACAGTTGCCGTAGTTTGCAGATCCCTTTTTCTGCACTGATACTTGTGCTAAATACATCAAACACAAATGTCATGTAGTTCAGAAGGAAAACAGTCGCCTGGTTTGCTGCTGCACTCGTCTGCCTTTGTGGACCTCATTACAGACATGAGTGCATACAAATGAAATTATCTCTTTTAGCTCAATTCTAATTTTAATAACTGTAATGAATGATTACTGCAATGATGCATTTGCAACCTTCCTCTCATTCGAGTTGTAGTTGTCTTAGTAGTCATAGTCTGTGTATTGATACCTAAAAGGAAAGCATTGTGGCTTTTGATTTCCATGCTGACATTTTTCTTTTCTTTTTAATCCAATTCCTTCATCATGTATGACATGTGGACTATTGATTGCATTTGTATCACTATTCCATTATGGAAAAAGGAAAAGAAAACACACAAATGAGCAAACAAACACACTCACTGAAATTACTGGATAGACTTATTAAATCAAACCTCATATAATTGGCTTACCCTGCTTTGAAAAGGATAGGAATCTTGAGCATGCTAGAGGCAATTGCCTCTCATGCTGCAGTTGAGCTGCTTGTTCCTTCATCTCTTGCATCTTTATAATGTTTGCTTATCAAGTACTTGTATTTTGACTTTTTAGCAAATGTGTCTCCAATTTGAAGATATTCTTGCTATGGAAATGATTTTGGCAGCTGAGTCAAAGAAGACTTGCTTTCTTTGTTCAGCTGTACATACAGTGAGTAAAGCTTTTTAAATAGCTTGAGTAACACTGACATCTGCTGGGACAGGATGTTGTAACTGGTCAGAAAATCTTCTGTGAGTTGAAAATGACCTTTCTTTCTGCATTTGAGACATTATTAAAATTAACAAAAAATATCAGGAGTGAATTGAGCTAAGTGACTGCATAGAAATGAAGCAAACATGTTGAAGATTTGATGTCTGAGCCAGTCCTGTGTGATTTGACGCAGTAAGGCATGATGCTCCATCAAGCAGCATAGCACTGTCTCAGACAGGGATTTATATTACTACAGTTGAAGTAGCTGAAACTGCCTTTTGACAATAATATCCTTGAAGTTTTAGAAAGCAGCCACAGAGTCTGTAGAGTCTGTTTACAAAAACATGCACTATGTGTTAGCCGTTCCTCCCAACTAATGCACTTTCTCTTTCTTTCTTTTCCAGTATTTTTCTGTGAAGGTTATCAGACAAATATATAACTCTGATAAGTGTTTCAAAAGCACTATTTTACAAACATAGCTGTTGCTGTGTTGATGTGGAAATGTTAAAGCATGACAGTGACAGGTTCCTGTATAGGTGTGTACCTACCCATGGATGTAATAGGCTCCTTCCTGATGCCAATCAACTATATAAAGAGCCAAGATGAAGTCTGTCCTCCCAGGGTCACATTTTGCTCTACTGTGGGTGTTGGTTGCAGGTTCTCTGCATGCTGATAGTTTTTGGTTCTCCAGGAGTTTGTATGAATGGGCTGCTTCAGTTGTCAGTTTCATGTATTTTGAAACACATTGTAAATACATCTTTTGTTAAAGGAGACTTATTATGCTTTTCCACATTTTATGACTTAACTACAATGTTGGATGTTCATGTTAAACATGGTCAAAGCTTCAAATAATGAGGTTAAAGTATTTAAAAGAAATCTCCTCCTGTTCTGAACACTCTGTTTTAACAGCTTGTTCTACCAACGGCTCCGTTCTACAACACACAGAGCAAGACAGAGCCGGTGTTCCATATGGTCATTTGCTCGCACAGCAATGCTCAGTCTGCCTGTACTGCTCAGCGACAACAACAGCCTGGTAACATGCTTCAGGTCTTGGCCAATCAGAAGACAGTAGACTTTGAGAGGAGTGGCCTTAAAGAGACAGGAGCATCATACAGCTGGTTTCAGACAGAAGTTGAAATGAAGGCCTACATGAAGAGTCAGATGATCCTGCATCTCAGATGTTAACATATTTAAAATAAAAGGACTATCATAGCAAAATGTTAACTCATAACTTCTCAAAACATTATTAGTTATGTAATTAAAATGCTATCTGAAAAAATGTTACAGTTTATTTGCATATTGTGTAAAATGAAAATATATGCTATTGCAGCTTTTGTCCCAAGTACAATCCACATAGTACTTAAATGCATTTACCATCCTGTGATTCTGGTATCATTACATTTCAGTTATTTCAAGTTAAATTACAGCTCATGGCAAACATGAAATCAATAAATTCTCTCTTAAAACTGCATTGGTGGAATTGGGTGCTTTTGACTGGGGTATCTCAGGAGCCTAATACATGTATGTGTATGCATGTTTGTGGTATTTATTTAATGCACTAATTAAAACAGAAAACAATGATATCAAGTAATTAAGAACAATGTGATTGACAAAGCCATGATAAATTGGAATGATAGAATGAAGAACCTCTGGGATATGACAAAAAGGATACCTCTGGGGTCTGTGGGCAGCCCACTCGGTAGGAATAAGGTTAAAACTCAGTAATCTGTCTCTGTTGGTGCTTGTGACTTGGGGAAGATGAGTCGTTTTCATGTTGTGTCTCAGCCACCCCTAGATGGGGCGTAACAACTCGTAAACCATTAATATAAATGAGTTTATATCTCGTGTGTGTGTGTGGGGGGGGGCATGGGGTGTGTGTTCTCTCTCCATCTTATTCTCAGACAGTCTGTCTCTGTTGATATCCATCTTGCTAATTTACAATTCACTCACTCCCGCAAAGACTCTCAATTTGTTGTGACCTTAGTTGTTGCCCAGACACTTGGACAGATTGAGTTTATATTCATGCTTTGGGTTTCAGAATGAGACATACCATTTTGTGCCAATTTGTGTGTGTGTGCGCGCGCACATGTGCTTTTGCATGTTTGTGTATGTGGGCGATCAGGTGCCATTAAGACCTAATTAGGTCCAAATTGGTGTTTGTTACTTTCTGAATACTAATGAGGCCCCTCCTCTAAAACAACTCCACAGCTCAGGATGCGTGACATGCCACTCGATTAGCTGAGCCTGAGCTGAAGACCGACTTCAATGAGAATCATCTGAAATCTGATCTTTGGAGAATGAATACTGCTCAGGGAGTGCAAGACTGAATCATGCTGCCTGCACTGTCAAGTTGGCAAAGACCATGTCATACAATCTTCTTTCGAGCAAGGCAATTCATTTTTTTTTTGTTTTACTGGCCACTGAAAGAACAGAACACGAATCCTGTCTCCCTCTCAGTGATGGTATTTTGATTTCAGTTTCCCATTTCCAGTTTATCACAGTTTGATAAGGTCACCTCACGCTGTCACCTACAGTATCCAACTCCATTTACTCAAGCGCCCTGAAATGCTATTATCAATATGAAATATTGCCCAGACAGACTGTAGCTCTTCCAGCGAGGAAAACATCAATGTTTACTGTTCAGAAATCAAGCCCTTGCCCCAGGTGCCAACTACTATCTGTCTTCTCTGAGGGAAAAAAAAATCTCCAACAGGGATTACTAATCCCCTGCTTGGTGCTGCTGCGATTCAGCAAAACAAGATTATCCCGGTCGCTGCGTACAATTTGGAACCTCGGATGAAAAGATAAATGCCAAGAAATATTTATTTTGTTGAATATAGTCCCTAATCCATTCCAATAGACTGCACTTGTTTTAGTAATTGCATAGTGATGGCTTTTCTCTATGCAAACCTCCCAGACTGTCAATACTTGAATGGGGGTACAACTTGCCAGCTGTGAAATAATATGATCAGGATGACCCAGATTCCTTCCTCCTGCCTCTAATGAGGTGCTCAGTCATGTTGTGACAGATTTTTTTTTTTCACATTTATTTTTTTTCTATTTATGTCGGTCTGTGAAGACAGCGTACAGCTTAGATGAGATGTTATATTATTATGAAGCCAGGCGAGCATATACTGGGCTTGCAGCGTAGTTTAGTTTGTGGAATTGTGAAAAGCCAAATTAAATGACTGAACAAATGGGTTTTGAGTGATTCATTCTTCATGTAATTATTTTAAGATAGGTGGAACAATTCATATTGAGATGCAGGATTAAATTTTATAAGCCTTCAGCAAAAGCCATTTAAAAATGACAATGTGAATTCAATTAGTGAATACTTTCCACTTTATATGCATGCCAGTCTGGGAAAATTGCACATGGGACCATGTACAAGACTAACAGCACTGACTACAAGAAGTAAAGCAATGTTTCCCAACTGGATGGAGAAACTACCAACATGCCTAACCACTCAATATCATCTCACCTCAGTGCGTCAAGTGCAAAAATGGCTGCTACAGTAGTCGTCTGTTTTCACTGACTGACAATCAATGTACTGGATAGCTGTTGTGGCAGATGCAACGGAGGGACACCTATGCCCAGGTGTCATTTCCAACTGCTGTTATTGGTCCCAGGGTTGTATGTTTAAGTTGCTGGCAAATGATGTGCAAGTAGCAACCTGGTCTGAAGAGGGTGCACAGCCAGCCTTTACAGTCACAAAGCAAACGGTGCAGATGTGTTCTCTTCCACATAGACTATGACTTTTGTGCTGTGGCTTTTGCTTGGCAACTTACTAAATTATTAACTTTTCAAAGATTCGCTCTGCATCACTTTAGTATAGACAAATGTCCTGAGCCCACAGGTATGAGTGGGGCGGCTGTGGCTCAGAGGGTAGAGCGGTCATTCACTAATCAGAAGTTCAGCCCGACAGTCTGCATGTCGAAGTGTCCTCAGGCAAGGTACTGAACTCCAAATTGCTCTCGATGGCCACCGGTGTATGAGTGTGTTCATTTCTGTTTCTGATTAGCAGTTGGTACCTTAGCCTCTGCTCATCAGTGTATGCCTTTCTGTGTGAATGGGGTGAATGTGATGTAGTGGAAAGTGTTTTGAGTGGTCAAAAAGACTAGAAAGGCGCTAAACAAGTACAGACCATTAACCATTTGAACTGTTGGTTATTTGAGCAGAGGATTGTTTATATTTCCCTCAAATAACGTTGATTGAATAATTCATGCCTTCAAATTAGTTAGCTAGTGTATATAAGATCTTTAACATTCTCATTAGCATTTCGCATTATGGTGGCTCCTTTGTGACACTCCTCCCCCTAAGGTACCTTTTCATTATCTGGAAAGGGACATGAGTTGTTCCATTGAAATATTTTAATATGGTACCGTTAAAAGATTCAAAGGAATATGACCTAAAATCAAAATAAAGATTACTGTAAAACTTAATAGCAGAGTCCCAGTTTGGTGTGGGAACACATTTTTACAAATAAACGCAGGTCTCCATTAAATGCCTGGTCTGGTTTTTATAGAAGTTCTCTGGATGTATAAACCTCTTAAACCCCACCGGGTTGCTTTAGCTGCTTCTAAGCTGCTTCTGAGATGCTTAGATTGTTAATACAAATATTAATGTTTAAACTTATGATCAGTATTTCAGTACACATTGGTTAGATTCTCCACAATTCAAACGTTCAGTTCATTTTACAATTTCACAGCAAGCCCCAAAGTCAAGCGGATTAAGCATGGAATAAGAAATGAAAAAAGTGCAGACTCCCGTTAACTTTGAAATGTTCATAAAGTTTGAATGTTTTCGTTCCTTGATTATTTATATTCCTTTAGTCTGTAAGGGTCCACCGAATTGAGCTAAAAGGAATGGTCTAATCTTAGTTAGTTGTCTCAGCTGGCCAAAACAGGACTGCACTACCTTCATCACCTGAGCATCAAAAGACAGCTCTGAGTCAGAAATGACACCCAGGTTGTGAGCTTCTTTCTGAACATTATCCGAGAAGACACCGAGGCTGGTGCTAGTGCTGGTTCCGATGGGGGTAAATACAATGATTTCTGATTTTGTGTTGTTTAACTGAAGGAAATTATTAGACATCCAGGCTTTTGTCTCAGAGAATACCAGAGACATCGAAAGAACCGGGCCTTAACGGGACATCTGCATAAAAATGGAAATAAATATTGAGTCTGAATGATTTTCCCCAGGGGTAGCATATATATGGTGAATAACAGTGGCCCCAAGTTTGACACCTGGGGGACCCCACAAAATAGAGGAGCATGAGAGGAGGAGGTTTCTCCAAGAATCATGGAAAATTACCTATTAGACAGATAGGAGACAAACCAATCCAGGGCCACATCACTAATGCTAACATAGTTTTTTAGATGGCTAATTAAAACATCATGTCAAAAGCTGAGCTGAGGTCGAGAAGAATTAAAACAGAGCACATGCCTGAATCAGCTGCAAGCAGCAAATCATTGGTGACCTTGATCAGAGCAGTCTCAGTACTGTGTAGGAAACGGAAACCTGATTTTCAAAAGTTTCATTATTGTTCAAAAAGGAGATTAACTGAGTTGAAACGATTTTTTCTAAAATCTTAGATAAAAATGGCAGCTTGGAAATAGGTCTAAAATTACTTAAAACAAAGGCATCTAAAGAGTGCTTTTTTAAAAGTGGGTAAACAGAGGCATGCATAAAACAAGAAGTAAAAATGCCAGTTGACAATGAGCGGTTAATGACGGTCAATGATTAATCGAAGTTTTGCGGTAATTGAACATTTTAGCTTGATACGATTAATGAAGAATTATGTTTTTTTGGTTGTATTTTTGCCCTCATAGTTAAATATGCTAAACTATTAAAGTTGGGATGTATGTTTTTGATTTACAAATGTCAAAAATCAATTATCTAAATGTCACTTGATATCGTAATGTTGATGTGCACATCACAGACACAGAGACATACCCGTACATCGCCGCTGCTGAATGAATGACCACCGCTCCAAAAATTTCACACAGTTATTAATATCAATGCGCAATAGCTAAAAACACAAGATGTCAGCATGTCATATGATTATATCTGCACCCTATGTCTATCAAAGGGAAAAGGGAAAAAGGTATGTTGACAAAATCAATACTTTCTTCTTGCTCGTATCCAAAGACTCAGTTTTTTCAGATCGGCAACTTATAAAAACTTACTTCTGGGTTGCTTTTAGGTATTTTTCTGTTGTTTGCTAGTAGATGAAAGTGACGAGGAGGCAACTTCACATGATACAAAGTCACCTGGTAGAGCGCATACCATGTATCAAAGCTGAGTCCTTACCGCAGCAGCTTTTGCTGCATGCCATCCCCTTTGTCTCTCTCTCCACTGCCTTTACTGTTTCTCTCTGCTGTGAGAATCAAACAAAGCAGAAATGCTGAAAAATATTTGGAGTGAAGGATGCCTGATGATACTCAAATATCTGGTGAAAAAATAGACTCAGTACCCATAATTTAATAATTAGGCCAACATACCTTGTATTTAATTTTAAAATCACTTGGAACACGTTCAGATTATCCTACTAAAATGTGACTAAATAGTGTCAGGAGTGGTTCCTTTGTATTTATATTTAAAATTATCGCCTGTTATGGTCGATGCTGAAACCTTTAAAGATTTGCTATCATGATAACAGTGACACTAACACACTGTTAGTGTGTGTATGAGCCCTCAATGCATATAAGAAGTCAAGGCCAATCCCCACATGGTATCAATAGCCCTGGTACAGCTGCCCATACATTACAGATGTCACTGCTGCAACACTGTAAAGCTTTGTGTTGTAGCTTTGGGCTTGTGTGTGTCCCCTGATGCAACAATAAGTCCCAGCTTCGACATGTTTGTGTATTTCGAGGACAGATATATGCACAAGCATGAAGGATCGTGTGAGAAAGTAATGAGACGGAGAGATTGCATGCATGTGAGTGTGTGAGCATGTGTTGGCTTGCAAGACTTGTCTCCTTCCTCTTCTCATCCCCTTTGTAGATCACAAAGAGGATCAGTGTGACAGTCAGTACAATAGGGGACCAGATACAGCCGAATCAGCTGAACTGTTATACCAGCACCGAGGCAAAGTTTCTTGTCACAATATCAATGAGCACGGCTTCTAATTTCCATAATACATTACTGCGTGTTTGAACACCATCAAATGAATGCTCTGCATATCTCTAAGGTCAGTTCTTTTCATGCACCTCGTAATTAAGACATTATTTAGAGAGTGGAGCAAGAATATAGATGATAGTTTAGGGCGACATTACAAACAAAGCTAAACATAGTTCAAGAGAATTATAGCAACAAATACCAACTATGAAGAGTGTGTGTGTTCCTGTCAGCCAGGCTCCAGCATTTAGTTAGACCTCCAAATTGTTCAGTGCGTGCTGCTTCTGCAGGCTGGAGCTAGACAGGGAAGTTTTGTTTCAGATCGACAAGACAAATATCAAACCATTTCGTTTGTACACAGAAATAACTAATCAATTCCTATAGTCACAGAAAAAGCCTGTTGAATTTCGGTTCAGGTGATCATTTGCCACATTCTGTACTGCAGAATATAAGTGATATTTATACATTTCAAATCGTCACAAATATGTTTGGTAACCTGTGAGGATGTGATATAAATTTTTTATTTTTTATTTCGATATATTAAATAAAAATAGAGTAGGTTTCACTGTGCCTTCTGAGAGGGGATGCCAAGTAAATTTAACATATGAGTCATCCATCACAGCCGTTTAGAAATGACTCACTAGAGCAAAAATATCCAAGATGTGAGATGAAAAAAGATCAGCTTCAGCCTGCAATTACAACTACAAGACTGTAGTCAAACACAGATGCAGGGCATATTTTTAGGTTGTCACAGAAATGCCTTTAGAAAACTAAACCCATATATTTAAAGAGCATATATGAAGCCAGTCTATATCCCTGCTAGTCTGTGGAAAAAAGTCAACAGCCTGAAGGTTATGATAATGAAATACTCCTTGTCTGCACTGAGTCTGTGTGCCACTGGGGGGCAAAGTAGCACTATCAACATTTAGCAGCAGTGACCTATTTTCCAAATGCTGTGCTCGTTGTTGTGCTCGTGTGTTATTGCCTCTTTGAAATGAAAATATGTATGTGAGCATAACATACAATGCATTACCATATGAATTGGTGGTGCTCAATGCTGTGTCACCGCAGCAAAGGCCAAGCATATCATTAACAAGTTGTGGACATCAAATGACGACACCTCATTTCTCCTCTCTTGTCATTAGCAGAGACTCAGAGAGCAGAAAGCGGGAGATGCGGGAGGCAATAAGATCGGAGCTTTCAAAAGCACTCTTACCTGATTTTCATCCTCAGTTAACTGTCATATGCTCGCCAGGGTGACACACCACTGCTACACACTTTTATTTATTTACCAGTCCCCCAACATTACAGTGAGGGCTTCTTGGTAGATTTAACAGGATTTAAGACTACAGCTATGTGGCCATAAATAATCCACCTCAAGTATCCTCTTATACTTCAAAGAGATGCTGGCTGAAGATTAGCATTTTGCTCTCACTGTGGGGGGAATCGGCTAAAAATAGTTGTGTTCTAGGGGAAAAGCTTTCTTTGGTTTGGGGGACTGGGTAGTGGTGTGTTGTCTGGGTGTTAGCAAGTACATCAGGGGGTTGCCTGTGCATCTCCTCCAAGTCTGCTGTCAATTTATTGTAGGTCCAATAACTGCTGGTGTCCTGCTGATGTGCTGATGAATCCCCAGCATCCCCAGGAGGTTAATTGAAATGGGTTCTAGTGCTGCAATAGGGGGAAATCACAATGACTAACCAGTAGCATAGTAGTAACAAGCCCACATGAGAAAAAAGAATTACTTAGTACAAGTGCAGCTCTGTGAGAGAAGATGGAAAGGAACTTTTTTGCACTGAGAGATACATACACACAAATCTTTCTCCTCAAATTGAACCCACACAAAACATTCATAATTTCATGAATCCTTTTTCCTATTACCTACAGTACAATAGCTGCAAGTTGTCACAGCATACCCGCCGAGTCAGTGTACCCTGCACGTCCTGTTTCAGGGAAAGATTGTTCTGCTTATCATGGTTTTCTAAGCACTCAAGGCTGAAGCATCTTTTGTTTGTATTGGAAAAGAATACAAATCTGGATGAACATTTGAATGTATTTGCACGACCATAAAGACACGAAACCAGACAGACACACAAAAGAAAACAACAATAGAAAAATAAATAATAAATACACATTCAAAAACACTTAAATGTAAAGCATAAAGTTTGTGCTGAGAAAGATGACACTTTGTAGTCTAACATCCATTCTCAGACAGAGACTGGTTATAATGACTCTGATTACTTACATGTACCTTATGTTAGGATTGGACATAAAATATCAAAATCACTATATTCTTTATATTCCTTCACATTGAACTATTTTGCATGGGCTGGGTAGATTGCTATACATTTTTTACTATGAGAATCTAAGGTTAGTGTGTATCTGAAAAGCTTTGACATATTTTATTTTTTCCATGTTGCCATGCAGATTTGGCTATAACAACTAAATTTAAATAAAACTACGCACACGTAACATCAAGATTAGTTTTTTCATTTACAGTACATCTCTTGAAGTATTCAAAAGTTTTAAGTGTGTTTTTTGTCTGGGGATTAGTCATGGGCTTACTTTGCATCATTGTCCTATTTGACAGTTTTCCCCTGCAGATGTGGGACAGCTAGCTTTCCATCTCCATGATAAGATGTAAGCCAAGTAGCTTTCACTGTACAGTCAGCAAAGATTTTAGTGTGCTAGTTCTTTTGGTCGGTTCAGGTTCGGTTGTCTCAGACTGGTGGGATGTATTTCTTATATCTCTATTTTCAGTGACAAATACTAAGCTGTCATCTTAGCAGTGGCATAATTACCTATTTATTAGCTTTTACTACGGTGATTTAGATTTTTAGTCTTCTGTGTGTATGTTCGAAAACAATATAACAGTGTTCATTCTCCCGTTCAAAAGTATTTTACTCTTTTATCTTGAAGTTTTATCCGCAGTTATTTAATGTTTGTAGGAGTGTTCTTTACATTTGGTGATATTAGATGTGTTACAGTTGGATGCATGCTTTGGATTACATTGTTCTTTCGAACTCATTGTAGCTTTTTGGATGGTGAGTACAGCCACCCCTTACTAACTTCTTCACCCTTATGCAAAACATGTTATCTGCATTTGCACTTAAAGTTTCACTGAAATGCATAGTACAGTTAGTTGCATAAGAATAGTTATAGAGTTGCATATTAGCATTAATAATAGAGCCTTTAAACGAATAACCTTCTACATATTACCCTATATCCAAAACAATTGAACACTACAAAATGTAGGAATATTTCACATTTTTATAGGGAATACGAAAATGTGAAATATTCTTTAAATTTCCTGATCTCGTTTTGTCGTACACTTTTCTGACATTATTTTTTTATTATTATCAGTATAATCTTGCACACTAAAACAGAAAGTGAACAAAATTCACTGATAAAGTGTGCAATCTGAATTAAAAGCTCCATTTCCACAGTGGCGATATGAGCCAGGCTTTTTCATTGCGCTGTGACAGCTAATGAAAAGACTGTGCGAGTAAAGCAACACTTGGACGACCACATTCATATTCATTAATGCAAAATTGAATGTTAATACAAACACTGGGAGTGTAAACAAAGATCATTTACAAATTGAGTATACCAGCAGTCGAACATTACACACACACACACACACACACACACACCCAAAAAGTATAGTGGTGGTGTTCGGCCTTTTAATAATATATTTCCAAACATCAGCAAGTGATTCATAATTTAGCTCAGTGGTAGGTAGTGCCTCTGCCAAAAAAACAAACAAAACCTGTGTAACTTTTCACACACACAGCAGGTTACAAAGAACCAAACGCTATTAAAACTTGAGTCATTTGGGGGAAGTGGGAGGCTTGTGTCTATCCATACTGCTGAGATAAGTAACTTGAGGGACTTCCCAAGGCCTCGGCCTACTTTGCTTCAAGTCTGGGTGAAGGGAGGAGGAGGAGAAGAAGAAAAGCACAGCAGCTGCCAAGCAGACGGCATGAGTGGTGTCTGATTCAGGCAACAAATCTTTGCTTGATACACAAAGCCCATGATGTCTGGGGTTTTTAAAGGTCTGCGATCTTTCAGCCTTGTTTTTCAGCTAGTGTCTGCTGTAATGACATATTGCAATGTACCTACATATCCAGGAATCTAAAGATTGTCAGTTTGTTGGAAATACCTGCACCCAACCAATTTATTCAAATCTTATAGACACCAAAAGAGGCATTTTCCTCGGCATAGCTGGCTTACATGTGCAGACAGCTTGGCTACGAAAAAAAGAGCTTCTGAAGTAGACTACAGGGTTTTTTTTCCATTTGAATTGTTCATCCTGCACTTCTACATCAGTGATAATAAGCTGTAATATGTGCCATTTGACGCTTGCATCCCCACTGGCTTAGGAAATACTGAATGTACCAAAGATGATGTTATCTGGCTCCCATCACAGTCAGAGGCCTGACTATCTAGAGTGTGGCAGATGTACGGTATGAAGCGAGTAAAGGACCTTGAATGGATGTTTGAAGTTTGAGCTGAAGCCAAACACAGAAACAATAATATTACATTTTATAATTAATGCATTTAGCAGGCAACCTTAAAGGGACATTTTTCATGTGGCCGTCCAATAAGTATTCATGGTAAATGCAGTCAATTGAAGAAATAAATTCAGTGCATGCCTTAGTGAGCGTGAAGGCTGACTTTGCCAAAATCTTCCTGCCTCCAGCACCGTCGTCTCACGTAGTTGGCGGTACAGAATAACTACAAGCTACTTCAGCTTGGATTTCTAGCATCTGCCTCTGGATAGCCAGGGGGAGTGCTCTAGAGAGCCCTCTCTTCACTTGTATTGCAAACACAGCTACGTTTCAAACAGTGAAAACGGCTTCCCAAAATATGAGTGTAGAGGATATTATGGACGAGGATACACAGTGTTTTGGCTGAATCGGATATTCCCTCACAAACCTATTCAAACACAGACTGGTGGCGCCTATGCTCAAAGTGCCCTACGATTTGAATAGAAACAGAATCATCCTGCTGCATTGGATTTCAGCGTGGGCAGTTTTTGTTGTATGCCCTCGCTGACACCAACTCTGAGAGAGGTGTTTTGCTAATGTTGTAATATTGAGGGCCAGTCATGTCATATATAGTATATAGGGACATACAGTATGTGTATTATTAAGAATAGCAACATGATAACGTAACATTCATGTCTGCATTTGTCCAGTCCAGTTTGTGTGTGCTAAATGTTTCACATATTAAGTCGTTGACGTCTTGTTACCTGATTTCAGGTTATTTCCTTCACAAAGCTAATTTGTGCATTATCTCTTGACTGATCAAAAGTGTAAAACTGGCTTAATTTGACAACAAGGTTCATAATGCCAAAACTGTTACTTCTTCAAATTATATTTAAAAACTGAACTAACTTCAGATCCATATGTAATACATGTACCTTTAAGTCGTCAAAAAGTAATTGTACCTCCATAATGTGGCTACCCACAAAAGAAACAACACATTCAAAAATACTGTCACAGTGTCAAGTACCAACAAAATACAAAGAAATAAGCCTGGGTGGACAAAATATTGTATTGACAAATACAAACTACTACAAACCTCCCTGCCTCTGACCGGGCACACAGTTATAGTTTAGTGGGTGTCACCTGGGCTGGCCAATCAGATTTCAGGAGTGCCTTTGGACACAGTGCTGCCTGCCAGAGAATCCACTGATCACAGACAATCTCACTGAAAATAATTCACAGCTAAACTTTGCTGTTAAAATGCTGGCTGAGCCTTTAGTCTGATATGTTCTACTGGAAAAGTAGTTATTTAATGATTACATGATAATAATGTTATTTTAAAACATTTATTATAGTTGTCATGAATGGGTCTGTTTTGTGTTCCAGCATTTAATAACTATTTGATAATTGCTTTGCTGTAGTCTCACCACATCACACTTTCCATCCACTGTCTCAAAAATGTTTTGTGGCAAGGACAGGTCAGCTGACCAAGTTCCTTTTTAATGATTGGTTGATGTTGAAAGCACCAAAGCTTGAATGGACACCTCACCTCAACATTATTAGTTTGAAAATACTGTAACATTAACAGAAAAATGTGCTTGCGAAGACCTTTTTAAAATGTGCGTATTATCCTTTAGCAGTGGAATTGTTTTTAAATTCTTCCAGGTGTCCATTGTTAAAAAGACATCATAAAAACAGTATTTTGTTTTTAGTTATTAGTCTGTCCACATATGTAGGGTTTAGGTCAGAGCTGT